>NC_056741.1:1341844735-1341982235 GCF_019279795.1 Protopterus annectens | reverse complement strand
ATAACTCTGAAAATCATAGTAACCCCACTTCCAAGCCCATAAGGCAACACCACACAGCAAAACATTCTACTTATTGGGGATTCCATTGTAAGACATACTAATGTCCCCCTTAACAGGTGACACAAGGAGAAGATCACAGTGAGCTGTGTGTCTGGATCCAGGATCCATCAGATCACACATGCACTTGTCTTTAAGCCACATGTACCAGTATCACATGGTCATAGTCCATGTAGGCATAAATGACCTAAGATGTACCTCACTGGACTATATGAAGAGAGACATAATGGAGTTCTCTGAATATGTGACCCACGTGGGTATGAAGCTAGCCTTGAGTAGCATCCTACCTTTACCAATGATGATGCCACAGATTGACTTAAACAACTGGCTTAGTTTCTGGTGTCACAACAAGGGGATCCAATATCTGCCAGCCTGGGGAGATATGAATGACAAATCATGATGCTTTGCCAGAGATGGTTTGCAGTTGTCAGCACCTGGCTTCCAGATACTGGCAAAAACTTTATGTATTCCCACAGTGTCTTTTTAGACTGTGCCAAATTGTTAAACCCTGCAACATAACAAAAATCACTCATGACTACCTAAAGATACTGCTGCTCAAATCTAGGAATTTAAATAAAAAAATAAAAAAAAAACTGCACTCCCTGGAAAAGCACTCCTCACCCTGGGGAATGCAGCCATATATGTAGTCATGGAAACATAGTTCAGAACTATGGAAAGCACCCGGCTTTCAAAGGCTACAATGTCTTTCATGCATTTCAATTCCCCTCAGCTCAGGATAAAACAAAGAGAGGAGGTGTCTCAGTGTTCATAAAGAACAAGCACACTGCTAGACAGGTCCAACAGCATGACTCGCTTGGGCTGCTCCATGCCCAACTCACCATAGGTGTGACCCCCTATCATAACCTTGCTAGCTACAGCTCCCCATACATGAGTCTAAAACTCTATGCCTCCTACCTAAACCTACTGGAATCACTTAACATTCATCCTAACACCATACTCATGGGTGACTTCAACTACCCCTCCGTAAACTGGGAGACTTTTATGACCCATAATTCACTTGCTCAGAGGTTTTTGGACTTTGTCAATGCAAACACCCTGGAGCAGCTAGTTAGCTCCCGAACTAGAGGCACAAATATCCTAGAACTAGTACTCACAAACACTGGGGGATACTGCTCCCTCCCATGCATTAACTCCTCCCTGGTAAGATCTGACCACAGAATGATCTCCTTTAGTATTAAAACTAACTTAGAACCCCTATCAAACTCCAAACCTGTTAAGAACTTTGCTAAGGGAAACTACCTCAAACTAAGTTACAGCTTACGAAACTTCCAAGCCCCTCTGAACCCGGAGCAGATGAGCTGGAAGCTGTTGAAGACTGTGGGGGCGGGCGGTGACAGGGGCACTTAGTGATCTAAAAAGGGCAATTTTTTTAAAACTATTTACTACCACAACATAGGTTCACTTGGAGGACATTTTAAACTTAGCCAATTTCCATTTTGGTGCTTGAATGAACATTTCCTGATTGGTCTTACCTATCCCATGGCTGATAATTGTATATTATCTCTAGTGAGAATAAATGTGATCACATTGTAGATAATTTGAGGGGACCCATGTAAGGGATGCAGCATTTAGGAACTGCATCTATCCATTAGTGGCACGAGGGGTAATCCTGGAGTACATATTCTATTATCCATTCTTACATCCAAGTTGCATTTGAATATGGACAGGGATGAGCTTTGTTTTACTTGAATGGATAGTCTGTTCTGGATATATATCCATCTCTCCACAACATTCAGTTTAGATACCTAGACTGAGTATTTCTGATGCCATTTGACTTGCTGATGTTCAGTAGGTCCATCTGTATTAGGCCAGAGGATGCCTTGTATGCCAGACACGTCACCTCTAAGCACTCTGTAGGATACTGAGTATAGTGACAAATCTTTGAGGTGGTCCATGCAAGACCTACTGTTTAGGACTTGTATCCTTTTAGTAAGGTATCTCTGTGGGTATTCCAGTTGTTTCATGGGTCTGGACAGATACATGTCAAAGTGGGCATTATACAAAATGATTGACCTAATGAGGGCTTTGTAAAGGGGGACAATAAAATCTCTAGATCTAGTCACAATCAATTTGTTTATAAGCTGTGCAATATAGAAAGACTTTCTTATGACTCTGGGCACATGTTGGTCAAAAGTTAGGTCACTGTACACACAAGCTTCCAAATGCCAAACAACTGGGTCAATTCTCAGGAAGCATTGTCAATTTGGCAGTTCCCTGGAATAGATGACTTCCCAAAGTTTACGATAATGTATTTCTTGGGGTTTAGTTTCAATTCATGATTCTGGCACCAGTTATTGTTTGGGACAAATCTTCCTGCATGATGGTTAAGTCATTTGGGGATTCAGTAACTGCTCCTAACTTGCAGTCGTTTCAAACTTAGTTGGCCAAAGCCCTTTGGTATTTTCTTTTACTTTTGAGATGTATATGACAAACAGAAAAAGTCTCAGCACCGAACTATGGGGGACACCACTGGTGACTGGTCTCTTCCCCTATTTTGATCTCCTGCATCCTGTGAGCAAGCATACATGTATACGTCCTTTGATTCACTTTCCTGATTGTATTAACCTGATTGTATTAAATTATATTCCTTGTATAATACAGCACCACTTGTTAGAATGTGTTTTAAATTTGTAGTTTGGAACAGTCTTTTAGTGAGCAATGAAACAAAATGTATGAACCAATAATGACAAAACTACCCATTCATAGGACTGCAGCATCCATTCCCATTAAAATACAACACAGTACAGTATCAGCAATCCATCTTCATACTGTGGGAGAAGTACCCACAGCCTTCTGCATCAAAAGCAAGTATACTACCTGTTGTGCAACTAACAATGCAAACAACTTAGCATAAGTAGCATAAGACTTCTCTTCCCCTGAAGCTCTCAGCTCCTTGTAAAATCCACTTGACGATCAACTAAATCTCTCAACTTCGTAGCACAAGAAATCTGGAAAAAGCCAAAATTTACTTGCGGGGCAAAGGTCCAAAACCAGGGAGACATTTTAAATATTGCTTGTATAATCTTAGAAAGTTGCTAAAATAAAGTGTTTTGTGTTACCACTTGCTTCCTGAAAGATAGGAAGACTGAACCTAACTTAAAGAACTATCATTATTTAGTGAATTCAGTTCTCACTGATTTGCCAGAAAAACACAAATTTTAAGAGGAACAGACCAAAAGTATGAGCCAAATATTCTGTGAAAATCTGGACAGTGGAGTGATATGGACTCAACTCCCTGAATCACAAGTGGTGGTATGGGTAGAGAATTCAGGCTCTTGTTTGAGCCTGAGTAACACTAACCACTAGGTATACCTAACTGGGGCATTTTACACACACACACACACACACACACACACACACACACACACACACACACACACACACACACACACACACACACACACACCTGTGGGAGCAGCATAACTCCTGCAAATAAAAGAACAAAACTTTCCTTACCAGCATCACTCTGGCAGCACCAAAGGAACAGCGGCAGCATAACTCCTGTAACACAGAGCAATAAGAGAACACGAACAGCTAGATTAGCTAGTTTAACTTCCCCACGCGAATCCAAGTTAGCGTGAAAACTCCACTTCATTAATTTTTCCCGACAGGTCTTGCAGCTGTAAAAGTATGGGGGGGCTCCGCCTTCCCCTGGCTCTATGGTTCCGGCACCCATGACCTGGATGACACTGAGGCCTTCTCTGAGCTGTACACAAAAGCACTGTACAGTCACATTCATAGATGCATAGAGAAGGCAATACCTATGTGAGTCAAACCTATGATTACTGGCAAAAATAAATTACCCTGGTGGACCCTAGCATAAATAGGCTATTCAACAAAAGGAAAAAAATCCTCTTGAAAGCCAAGAAGGAACAGACAAAACAGTACAAAAATACACTCACCAGTCTAAACAAACAAATTAGAGAGCTGGTCAAATCTCCCAAAGCAAACTATGAGGTAAAGATAGCCTCAAGGTGAAAGACAACCATAAGACTTTTTTTTAATTATGTTCGTAACCTCAGGGGGATCGCTCAGCAATTTATCAAGTTAATCATGAATGGCAACACTTAACACCCAGCCTGAATCTATAGCAAACATGCTGGTCAATAATTTCATTTCAAACATTCCTCACCCCCGTCAGTTGCTACCACACCCAAAGAAATACCCGCAGCCATTCCCCTTCCAGTCATTACGAGGGAACAGGTCCTTACTGGGATCTCTAAAGCCAAAAACACAGCCTTCATGTGTCCAGACAACATTCCAGGATGCTTCTTAAATAGTTTAAAACTGAATTTATCAGGGCCAGTAGAAACCCTCTTTAACCACAGCCTCCAGACATGCTTTGTCCAAGAGGAATGGAAAACTGCAATAATCATCCCTCTGCATAAGGGGGACCCATCAACTGACCCAGGGAACTACAGACCCATAAGCCTGACCAGTCTGATCTGCAAGGATGTGGAGAGAATTATCATGGACCTGATCAATGATGACACAGGAACTTTTCAAAATCTGGACCAGACCCAATTTGGCTTTGTCAAAAGGAGGTCTTGCCTGCTCAAGCTGGTGCACTTCTTCAAGAAAGGCACCAATGCCATGGATAAGGGTAAAACAGTACACACTGCTTATCCAGACCTAGCCAAAGCTTTCAACACAATCCCCCACTTGAGGATCATAGATAAACTTACTGAGTTATCCATCAGATGGATAGCATACTGGCTCACTGTCAGGACACATGTTTTCTGGAGAGGTGAATCCACATTTGATAAGAAACCCATTACTAGCAGTGAACCACATGTTGGGACCCCTCCTGTTTGGTATATATTTCTCTGAAGTGAAGGCCAATGTTGGCGGGCCTCTGGCTCACCAAATTCACTGACAAACTGTAAGCTGGGAGTAATCACTGAATCCCCAGACAATGCTGACATCATGAAAGCAGGCCTAAAAGTGACAAACGACTGGTGCCAAAACCATGGTCTTTGACTAAATGCTAAAAAATGTGTAATTGTACCCTTCAGTAAATCAGATATCCCTGCAAATTATAATATTGATAGCACACCCCTAAAAGTAGACCCAGTGGTGAGGGATCTATGAACAGAGACAGACAGTAACCTAAACTTTGACCACTAGGTAGTTACAGGAGTGAGGAAATCTTTCTGTGTGGCTCAACTTATAAGTGAAGGCGAGACAACAAGATCTAAGGAAGAAATAGTGCCAATGTACTCAGCCCCCATCAGGCCCATAGTCGAGTACAATGCTCCCTTCTGCATGTACTTAACAAGGCATTTACACCAGTTGGAGTGACCCCAGAGGTTTCTCACTAAAAAAAATATAAAGTGTAACACATATCTTATGCAGATTGACTAAAGGCCCTATCCCTTTACTCCGTCTCATATCGTTAATTGAGAAGGAACTTATGCCTGACCTACAAAGCATTCACTGATCCAGCCCTGATGAAAATGTTACATATTGACAAGAAAAAATTATACAAGGCTTAAGCAGTCCATGGATATGAACCTTATTTGTGACTCTAACAGAACTTGCCGGAGAGACAGATTCGTATCCCAAAGGCTACCTCATCTATAGAATAAACTTCCCATATTTGTAAAATAAAACTCATCCTTAACTTTCTTCATAAAGAATTTGGCTAAATGGATAGTGAACCGTAAATTCACTCCTGGAGTACTTCTAATCTCCCTTATGGACAATGACTCTTGACTCTAACACCCAAAGACCCACAACTGTGTTACTACCCCATCCCATGTCTGGGGAATTTAACTCATTACAACAAAGTGCACCTCCAGGCATTTCTGCAGGTACCTCCTACTGAGCCTCTAGATGTCAACTATTGCTTGTTCATATTTGAATTAATAATTCCAAAACCATGCTACATACAAGGTATCAGAAGATTTTGTCTTAAAGCATACATGATGGCAAATGCAACTGTACTGTTAGCTGACCTCTGTCTAATGCAGCTAAAGTGCTATATTGAATATTATTTATATACAGTTTATTTGTATTGTAATAATTTTCATATTTCTCTAAATATCTCAACATTCAGATAACAGAGACAGAACTGTGCAGCCTTATATGAAAGCTCACAGCTGTATGAATAAAATCCATCTGGAGTTATGTTTCTTGCTTGAATGGTTACTGAGATATGATAACCAGTTTATACAACATTACAAAATTAATATTCACTGCAATTATTTTGGCTTATAAAATCCATTTTAAAGACTTGAACTGAATGAGTGCCACTAATTTAAAGATTAATTTATCCTGAATAGTTTGTCATTTACAGTTTTCTAGTAACACTTATGGTTCCAGGGATATAAATATTTGTTTGAACCGTAATGTGATAACTTTGTTTTTTAAAGGCTCAAGCCACACCCACTGGAAGTTAAAAGTTCATACTCAAAAGAGCTGTACTGGAGGGAATGAGTTAAGCAGCAATAATGCTTGAAAAGGTGTGTGTTAATGTGTAATTAACGGCTGCCCAGGAGTGTTACGAGGCTCCACACCACAGACGGAGGGCCTCTACACCCCTGAAGGGTGTTAATTACATGGAGGGCATTATTGCACTTAGAGAATGGGCTTTCTGAAAAATTGTGGTGTTTTACTTATATATTTTTTTAAATACTCTATTTTTTATATATTTTGATATAAAATGGTTTCTCCACCTAATGTTCAAACTTGCTGTAGTAAACGTTAATGGTGTTGGAGCAGCCATTTTACATCCAAAATATAAAAATTTAAAAAATGTCCAGGTATTTACTTTTTTGGTTTCTTTCTCCTAAAACGTTTGGTTTGTTGCCAATTATTAGAGACTGATGTCATAGGTTCATAGGTAGGTACTAAGCTATCGGCCCAAGGGCCTAAGTAAGCCTAGCCAACAAGATTCCCTGGCTTACGCCACCCAAGAAAGTTAATTTCATGTGCCCCTGTCGAGCAGAGTCACAGAAGTGATCCACGGGGTGTATTTCCTATTTCCCATCCACTCATCAAGATTTTTCTTGAAGAGCACTAATGAGGAACTTTGCTTGACATAGATGGGTAGCTTATTCCAGAGTATAGGAAGTCTCTGGGACAGGAATCTATCCCTCCAGCATGTCCTGTTTATTGTGGTGACAAGGTTTTGGTCCCTAGAGTGTGTAGTTCGGAGGGATTGGGAATTCTTTAGGAGTAGCATGTCCAACAGCTCTGGGTTTAACATAACTTTATATGTTAGGCAGAGATCTCCTCGGAGTAGGCGATATGCTACAGAGTAAAGCTGGAGTTTTTTGAGACGGTCAGTGTAGGGCATCTGTTTGAGGCCAGTAATCCTCTTTGTGAGGTACTTCTGTGGCCTTTCCAGCTGCTGCAGATGTCTTGTGAGGTACATTCCAAAAGGGGCGTTGTACTCTATAATGGATCTAATGAGTGCCGAGTAGAGGAGAACAATGATCTCTTTTTTTCCTGGATGAGATCCCTTTTGTGATGAGGTGCACCACATAGAAGGATTTCCTGACTTCTGTGGTGATGTGATTATCAGAGGAGAACTGTCCACCTGGCTCCCAAGGTCTCGTATCACACATTCGGCATTAAGTAGACTGCCGTTTATGTGGTAGTTCATGGGTACAGAGGTTTTACCAAAGGGGGTGACAATGCACTTTTTGGCATTGAGCTTTAGGCCATGCCTCTGACACCAGGCATGTGTCTCAGTGAGGCCTTTCTGTAGCATGTCCACATCATTTGGGGACTCGACTATGACTCCTAATTTGCAGTCATCTGCAAACTTCATTAGCCAGAGGCCTTCTGTGTTAGCCTGTACTTCAGAGTAGTAGATACCAAACAGGAGATGTCCCAGGACTGAACCCTGTGGTACTCCACTTGTCACTGGTTTGAAGTCAGACTTGGAGTCTGCAACATTTACAGTCTGGGTTCTGTCAGTAAGCCAGTTGGCAACCCATCTTGTGATGTAGGGATTTATACCTAGCTTAGTGAGTTTAGCTATAATTCCAGAATGGGGGATGGTGTCAAAAGCCTTGGCGAGGTCAAGATAGGCTGTGTGAACTACCTTACCCTCATCTACGGCTTTGGTGACTGCCTCAAAGAAGTCGATCAGGTTCAGAAGGCATGATCTGCCTTTCACAAACCTGAACTGGGTGGGGTCCAGAGTTTGGAGGTTACCAATGTCTTTGTTTAGGAGTTCCATGATGATACGTTCCATGGCCTTGCAGACCAGGCTCATCAGGCTAATAGGGTGATAGTTCCCAGGATCAGTGGTGGCTCCCCCTTTGTGGAGTGGGATAACTGTTGCTGTGTACCACTCAGTAGGCACAAAGCCTGACGTGAGATTATGATTGGACATGGTGCTTAGGTGGGGAGCCAGTTAATTCTGAAGTTCATGTAAAACACAGCCTGGAATGTTCTCCGGTCCCATGGATGCTGTGATTTTGGTTTTAGAGAATGCAGCTTTTACCTGCATAGATGTTATTACAGGGACTCTGCATTCTTCCTGTATAGATATTGGCACTTTAGGGGGTGAGAGGCAGGGAAAGTTAGCACTGAACCTATCTGCCCGGATGTTGGCAATATCAGTTGGGTCTGTAATTTTCGTGCCATTGTGCTGTAACTCAGAGCAGATCTGGGTGTTGCCATTGAGTTTCTTGACATAGCTTTAGAATGCTTTGTGTTTGCCCTTAGAATCAGTGGCGATTTCGTATTCATAGCTAACTTTGGAGGATCTTATAAGGGATCTCAGCTTCTTACTGAGGCTGACCAGGGTGCTCCTCCACTCATTGGCTTTTACTCTCTTTTGCAACAGTTTCTTCCTTCTGTTGTAGAGTTTGTTTATGGCAGGGGACCACCAGAATGGCTTCCTTTTTTTGGAAGATAGTGTCTTGGTTCTGTTTGGGATAGCACGATCCATGCACTCGAGTAAGTGCTTATAGAGTGCATTTGTGTAGGATTCAGCAGTCGTAACTATACTGTCCGTCTGCTTGGGGGTCATGAAGTTTGCCACTTCTGTCTTAAGAAGCATGAAGTTGGCTTTGGAGAAATTTTTTACCATGGTTTCCTTAATGGTGGGTGGGGGCGGGATGCGGATATTTAGGGTGATTAGCTTATGGTCGGAGCAGACCAATGAGGAGTTGATTTCAGGTGTGGAACACCAGTCACTCATGTTGGTAATGACTAGGTCTAGGATATTGTTGCCCCTGGTGGGGGTGTGGATAAGTTGATCCAGGGCATTGGAATTTATGAATTCCAGAAAGCGTTGAGCAAAGGATTTGGTACATGACTAGTTTTCCCAGTTAATGGTGGGGTAGTTGAAATTGCCCATTATTAGGGTGTTTGGCTGAACCCTAATATTTTCCAGTATATCAAGAAAAGAGGAGTAGAAAGCCAGGGGCATGGTGGGGGATCTGTAGCAAGCTACAATTTGGATTGCAGTTTTGCCCAGAGTTAGTTGCTCTTGGATAACCTCGGCTACATTATGCTGCGCAACTAGCCTGGAGGTGTGGTTATCCCTAATGAATATGGACACACCTCCGCCTTTGGTGTTCTGGTCCAGTTTAGTTGGCCGAAAAGTGTGGTATGAGTTATAGTCTGGTAATGTAGGGGTGCCCTCTAGAGCCTTGAACCAGGTCTCAGTCACTGCACAGATATCAATGTTCTCCATTTTAAGGAGTGCCTTGAGTGAGTACATTTTGAGAGTTCGACTTCTAGCATTGAGTAGCATTACCCTCAGTTTTTTCTTGCCTGTTCCTGTTGCGGTGGTGAATTTGTCATTTGAACCTTGCCTAAAAAGGCACTATAGGTGCGGCAAGAGCCTTAGCCAGTATCCGGAATCCCAGGGGTGACAGGTGCAGGCCATCTCTGGCAAAGTATTGTGGTCTGTCGACCATGTCATCCCAGGCAGATAGATACTGGATCCCCTTAGAATGACAGAGAATGTCTCTAAATGACAACATAAATCTGAGTTTCAGATTTTCTTTTCATTTAACAACAATGTTCATAAAGTAAGTAATTTTGAAAAAAAGAAATACATAAGAGCACAGGGACACAAGTTAAAGAATGGTTAGGAGATGCCTCTAAAGCTGCATAAGAAAATACTTCTCAGTTCAGAATATCGGCGAAATGGTACACCAGAATGATCGGAAAGAAGGAGAATCAGAAATAAATATGGTCCATTTGTCATGGAAGAGGAACCATCACTCATGACTGCAGATTTTACATTAATGAATGTGAAGCAGCAACACATCTATTATTAATAAAAACTGCACATAATAAAAGGTTCCAGGACAAGTTCCCAAAAGCCAGACATTTGAAAGATGTTCCAAATTAAAGAAATTGCTTCCTGTAGGGTACAAACTGCTGCACCCCACCTGTAGGGGGTTTCACTCCCTGAATGCCCAGATTTTTTAATCAGCTCTGAAATCACTACACCTTAGGGTAGTGGTGATGTTCTGAGAACAGTGACCTCGGTCAGCAAATGTACCATTTGACCAGTCGAGTAGAATCCCTTAATTGTCTGGAACTGATAAAATGTATAAGAAATATAGAAAGTATGTGCATATATAGTTACTAGCTTCCTATTATGTTTGTCATTCATGACGTATATCTATTAATTAACAATTGACATAATTGTATTATAGGCAACATGATGCAGAAATAGGCCTTGCTGCATCATAGCATTGAGTTCTGTAGTTCAGTTTCTGGTTTGGTGTCTCCTTTGTAGAGTCTACATGTCCTTGTGTCCAGATGGGTTTTCACTGGGGTCTCTTGTTCCCTATCATGCAGTAAAGACATCCCTATAGCTGAACTGGTGAGCTTCTAGATTTCCTTTAGGAATGTATGTAATAAGCAGGTGAGAGTATGTATGTTACCTATTTCCTACAATGTACTACCATCCTTTCCAGCCATATAGTCAGTGCTTGCTGGCTTGCCTGTGACTCTAAACAAGGTAAAGAAAAAAAATCAGGGAATGAATGCATGAATAATCTGTGTGTGTGTGTGTGTGTGTGTGTGTGTGTGTGTGTGTGTGTGTGTGCACATTTTTCTAAATAGAATGCTATCCTTCTCATTAAGTTGTAGAAAAAACAAATTAGTGATACTATTGAACAAATCACGCCAGTCTCTGCCAAGATATATTTTTTCCGTTACCACTTTCGTGCATTAACAAATAGATGCACTTCTTCAGACACCATATTTGAAAATAACTGACATATATATACACACACACCCAACAGCTCATCACTAATTATCTAATTAAAACATTTAAAGAACCATGTACCTTAAAAAATTAAATGTTCTCTTTGTTTACTACAAACTTGAACATTAAAATTCACACAAACTTTATAAATATAAAAATCTCGTTATTACTTACAAATAATTTAAATCATTAATATACTGAATATTATCTCATTAGATAATTCATAACAAATATATTAAAACGTGCATATATATTAATTAACATATATTAATATTTATTAATAACTAACCTAGCTTTCTAAAGCCCTCAATTTTAGAAGACATTTGATGGAACATATTTAATTTATGCCTGGATATACATATGCTTCTGTTTTAAATTGCCACAGTAGTTCCCGTTCTTCGAGTTTTAGGTGCCAAGGACCACCCCTAGGGTTTTTATGGACCTTTTTCACAACATTGAATAGAAAGCTACGATTGGTAAACTCAGTAATGTGCTTTGCCAATGTATTTGTAGATGTATTTTTAGAGATGGCATACATGTGTTCATATATACGTTGTTTTAATTGATGCTCTGTTTTCCCCAAATAAAATGCAGAACACAGTTTACAGGAAGCCAGATATACCACACCACAGCTTTCACGATTATATTTGTCATTACAATAATATCTTTGACCTTTAATCTCAAAAGAGGAACCTGTTTTTATATATTTGCAATAGTTACACCGTCCACACTTAAACATTCCCTTATTAGATTTATAACTAATATTTGGTAACTCTAATAAGGTTTTAAATGGAGATGCCTTCTTTTAGACAACCACAGGTTTAGGTCCCAAAACTGAAAGGGAATTTCTATCATTAGACATTAATTCCCAATTGTTGCATAATATTTTCCTAACATGCGGTGCTAAATCATTGAACTGGGTCAAGAAGCTAACATTATAATTAATTTTAGACTTATCAGTTAATACAGTTATAGTATTGTTTCCATCCGTTTCATATACCAAAGGATTAACAATCATAGACCCAGCTGTCAATAAAGGGCTCATAAGACCCTTTTGTCTTTTTATAGTAACCTCATTAATAATAGAATGAATAAGTTTTTTGGATATCCCCTATTAGTGAACATTGTAATCAATCTATTACATTCCTCAGAAAACAGATCATCAGTACTACACATGCATGATGCACGAACCACTTGACCTTTTATTACACCTTTCTTTTGAAAGAAAGGGTGAAAGCTGTTAAAATGCAGGAATGAATTGCTATAAAATGGCTTCCTGTATATACTAGAGACAAACTTATTACCCACTATATCTTTTGTAATGAGAATGTCCAAATAATTAATACTTGAATCTGCATACTGATGTGTAAACTTTAAAAAGGAAGTAAAAGAACACATTACATCTACTAACTTCTCTGCTTCATCTTCCGTGCCTTTTATGACCATAAAGATGTCATCTTGGTAACGGGTATACCAAACTACCATTTTATTATAGAGATTGTGTGGGAAAAGAAAATTACGCTCCCAATAAGCCATTACACTATTAGCAAAGCTCCCACCGCAGGCGGTGCCCATTGCTATTCCATTCTTTTGCAAATACATTTGTTTCTTGAACATGAAAAAGTTGTTATTTAAAACAATCTCTAACAAACTAATAATAAGGTCAATATCTTTGCCTAATAGATGTTTACTTAATAAAAAGTCTCTAACCCATTCCAGGCCTAATGCTTGGGGTATTGCAGTATACAGATCTTTAACATCTGCAGTCAAAAACTTAAAGTCAGGGTCAAAAACTATATTATTCAAATATTTTAGCACATGCCAGGAATCGCGACATATTTGCGATTCTGTTAATAATACGTCTTTTAGTTTGTTGTCAACCCATTTGGCACATGCATATGTAATTGACTGTCGACCATCTATTATAGGTCTAAAAGGCGGATAGTTCATATCCTTATGTAATTTCGGTATTCCAAAAATTACTGGCACTAAAGGAGATAGCATAGTCAAATAATGATAAATGTCTAAGGTAATGCTACCTTCAATGAACATGTCACTAAGTATATTTTTAATTTTCTGATAAGACTGATTCAGCTCATTAATAGACACTTTTATGTAATCAGCGGAAGATAACATTTGGCACATTCTATATTCATATTCATCATTACTCATAAGAATAATCATTAAGTTGTAGTTTTTATTTGTAAAAACCCAAATATGGTCACTGGCATGTAGTCACACAGAGCTCAAAGGGTTAAGGGGCAGCTTTTATCTCAGCTACAGTTGTGTAAATATCTATGTGTTCATAAATGGATCATGAACTGAAAGGAAAAGGAAATCAGGGGAAATGAAAGAAAGGAAAGGGTGGGAGGTCGGATATAATGGTTAAGGTGCTTATCTTACAGACACAAGGTGCATGGTTTGTTAATCACATGGGATAATTGACTACTAAATGTTAAATGTCCCACAAGGGCAATTAGCCTAGTACTAACCTATGAACCTATGAAGTAATACTCTAGCAAGAAAGTAATAAGAAATTACAAGCAATCTATTCTGGGGAAATGCATTGACGGATATATGGAGCATCACATAATATATTACAAATTAGACCAGCAGGAAGAGTTAAATAGCATGCACAGAATATAACAAAGGACTAGACACATTCTATAAGGAGAATATTTCTCAATGAAGATTATTCTTCATTAGCAATAGTAGCACAGACTATCCTAATACCTTAAGGAGAACATCACTGAGGGGTATCTGCATAAGTGGTGGTGATACAGGTCTAAAGAAATCCCCAAAGGAGAATGACACTAAGGAATACACACCATGGATGGAGGTAACTCAGGACTGATAGACTCCTGATGGAGAATGTATTAAATGTCTCACAGCATCTATGAGGGTAATATAGGCCTAGACAAGTTCTCATGGGAGAATGACAGAGTTTTGCCCAGTTGCTTTGATGGGTGCCCATGACATGAGCCCCCAGACTGATTTATATATAGATTTGAAGGTGCATAACAGGCCAAATAAGTGCACTTCTGACTGTGCTGTGGACAGGACAAACACAGTACAGTCTAACAGCAAATATATATTACTTATCCTCTCCACATATTTTCACTGCTATTTAGAAGACACTTTCATAAATACTGGTTGCTGTAAAACTACTTTATGATGCTTAGGTTCATAGGTTCATATGTTGGTACTAGGCTATCTGCCCTAGGGCCTATACAAGCCTAGCCATAACAATTCCCTGGCTATTTCTTCCCTCAGTATTTACTTCCCTGGACCCCTGTCTAGCAGGGTGAATGACGTGATCCACGGGGTGAATTTCCTATCTCCCATCCCATACTAGTGTCCCATGTTTATAGTGTTGTGTAAAGACAGAGAATGCATACTGGGCCTTTACTTCATTTTTTTTTTTTTTGCATAAAAAAGAAGGGTTATCACCAGTGATAGAACAACAATAGCCTTTTTTTCTGTTGGAAATCTGATGTGATTTCAGTGTCTTTAAGGTGACAGAACAAACAATAAATACAAAGGGAAACTAAATATAATAAATAAAGCCAACAACTCATGCTTTATCAACAAGGGGCATCTGTAATATAAATACTGTAAAGCAAATACATCTAGAAGCAACTGTTTCAGACATACATTCCTGGCACATCCTGTGTTGCCTAAGTGACTTAAAATGTGTCAATCTAGATTGAATCTGTGGTGGTTTGGGGGCTAGCCATCAATTATCAGCATCATTTTTTTTCTCAGCATGCTTTATTTAGGATGTGAACACTGCTCTTTTGTAGTTTTATTACTAGCGTACATGAAGCTGTAAAGTAATTTATTCTTTCTTTTTTAATTTCTCCAACTCTTTTGGGTTTCTAATACCATGACGGGAATGGACCACATTCCTAAGTCAAAGAAAGATTCAAGTTCATGAAATTAATATTGTTTCACTCTTTGATGTCAGCCAGTAGTGCTCTTCGCAGCACCCACAATGTGCCCAGTAATAACTCCTGCAATTCGTATGGGGATACATGTATTGGTAACATATCCAAATACAATTGTAAATTCTTTTTTATAAGACCTGTTGCTCCTATTGGAACTGTCTGGGTATCTTTCTTCCACGTGGCTCTCATTTCTGCCTGCAGATCCTGGTATTTTATGACTTTGTGTTTCTTTGTATGCAAGACACTGTAGTCACTGGGTGTGGTGATTTCAATGATCAATGCTACTTTTGTCTTCTTTTCTTGGACCGCTATATCTGGTTTTCTAGCATCTATCTTTTGAACTGTTGGTAATGAGTGATCCCATGTGATATAAACTTCATAATTTTCTACGATCCTTTGTGGCTCATCTTTCTAGTGTTTTTCAGCCACTTTGTTACCATAATGTTTGCACAATCCCCAGCGCAACACTCTCGCCACATTATTATGCCTTTCAGTATACAGTCCTTCTGCCATTTGTGTGTCGCAACCAGCAACAAGGTGTGTGACTGTTTCCAATTCAGTTTTACAAAACCTACATTTGTCTGTTTCTCCCACATGTTCAATGGACTTTGTAAACCAGCATGTACGTAGCCCACTATCTTGGGCTGCCAGTATTAACCTTTCATTTCTTGGTTTGAATTCGGCTCTCCTTAACTATTCCTGCTTTTGTTCGTGATCAACATGAGGCTCTTCCAGAAGTTTTCTATACTTGCAACTATATTTATGTTTTTTCCACATTTCTTGCCATCTCATCTGGTCCTTCACCTTATATTATTTCTTTTATATTTTGGCACATTCAGTTGCTGCCTGGTTTTTATCCACTTCTGGTTTGATTTCCATTCCTGCTTGATGTCGATATGCTTCTGCTAGATTAAGCAGAGACGTCATCTTAGATTTATTCTCCTCATGTTTCAAAACTTTCACTATGTTTGGGTTTTATGAGGTCAGTAGATACTTGTGGAGTCCCATGATTGCAGATCTATACATGTAATCAATTTCAAGGAGGACCATCTCTCCTTCGGAATGAGGAATATATAATCTTGGTATACACTGGGCATGCCTTCATTGAAGGTTGGGTGTCGAGCTGGCACCTTGGCGTTTTGTAAAAATCTACTGCCAATCATTAGTGAACTGGAGTCCCGCTGTGGTGACCCCTTACCGGGAAAAAGCCAAAAGACAAACAACAACAACAACATTTGGTGAACATGAAGCATCCTTCTTGATTTAATATCCAATCTATCCACCACTTTTTGGGGCCAGTCAATCACTCCAAAACTGTAAGTTAGGACAGGATGAGCAAATTGATTTATAGCTTGGATCTTGTTCCTAGATGTCTTTGCTGTTCTCAGGATTAATTTAAGTCTTCTAAAGTATTCCTTACTGAGTTTTATTCACATTTCTTCGTGTTTTATTGCTGGTCCTTCATCAGTTCCCAAGTATTTATACACTCCCTCTTGCTTAAGTTCTTATTCTCTCTGTGTACATTCTGTGGTGGCTGTATTTAGTATGTATACTTTTTCTTTTTCAGGAAGAACATGTAGAAACTTCAGTGACATGGAGGCCAGCTACCAGTGTTTGCTGCCAGAAGAAGCAGAGATTAATTTAGAAGGCACAGCCTTATGAACAGTGTAAAATGAAATGCATGTTAAATGATAATGAACTTGTTCACAGCTTTGTCAGATTTAAAACTGGACCACTACACTTACTGTCTCTTAAAAAATAATTTATCCCCATATGCATCTATTTCAGTTTTACCCTGGCAATGTAAGTGAGGCACACATGATGTAGTTGTATACTGCCACATTTACCTGAAAACAGATTCCAAGCATGTATACAGCACACTGGTAGACAGAATGAACCATCAAACAAGCATCCTGTTATTACATATTTTGTACAGTGAGATACCTGTGAAAACTGATGCTCTGTACTTTATTTGCAGCTCTCTGCTGAAGCATGCAGTACTAAAACAATTTAAGATTACTGGAAATTGACACACTGTTCAAGATACAACAGAAATTCTGTGTTCAAACAAATGTATTTAGTGGTTGTGCAGGGGGTGAAGCTACTTCAAGAGATCTGTGATACATTAGATATTTCGGAAATGCTGTACATGTGTACCCCACCAGATGCGCAATAACAAGGGCCGCCTTAATTCCACCCACTACACACCCATGACCCAACAGAGTTTTTTTTAAGTTTTGGCAGGGGGGCTGCACCCCCTGCACCCCCCACACCCACTGCAAATTACATATATCAACTCTGAGATTGCACTACACTAAGGAAAATGGAAGTTACGCCCATGGCACACACAAATCTATGCGAACCAGCCAGTGGGGTATGCACGCACATTATCACCGACATTTCTACAGGATGACCCATTATGTGCTCTGGAATTTAATATCTCTGTCAGTGTATGACCTCTGTAGCATGTCAGGTTTGGCTTGTTCTAAACCTTTTACTGTTTGCTCTGATTATTGCAATGTTTATTCACTGTGGTTTTTATTTTGAGAGTGAGTTAAACTGTTAAAATTGTTTTGAATTATAATTCATATCCTTTTCTTGTATATATCTATATAGGTATATATATATATATATATATATATATATATATATATATATATATATATATATATCTGTGTGTGTGTGTGTGTGCGTGCACGTGTGTGTGTGTATGCGGTTTACTATGGAAATGTCATAGTGCCTATAATTGAATGGCATATGTCGAAAGGCACTTTTCAAAAGGGCACAGTGCCGAACCAGACTACAATGAATACACAATACTGAATGTGTAGTATAATTAGATAGTCTGAGTTCAGTATTATGAGTGCAAATCGCAGTACAGTGAGAAACAGGGAATCTAGCCATTTCCTCACTGTAGTGCAATCTTGGAGTAGATATATATAATTTGCAGAGGGTGGGGATGCAGGGTATCTTGCCCCCCTGCAAAACAGTAAAATCCATGTGCCGTTGACTTGACAGTCTAGTGGTATGTTGCGCTGCATAGCTTGGGTGACTGAC
This sequence comes from Protopterus annectens, assembly GCF_019279795.1. NCBI lineage: Eukaryota > Metazoa > Chordata > Ceratodontiformes > Protopteridae > Protopterus > Protopterus annectens. The sequence continues at coordinate 1,341,963,962 of NC_056741.1, read as the reverse complement.
ATCACCTACTGCTATGGAAAATACATCAAACTACGAGTGTGGGTGTATTCAGTTTTGACATGTATTCCTGATTGACCTTATGAATTTCCACATTTCGGGTCGACATTTTAATCGGCCGATGATTGCATTTTCAAAATTTCAATAGTAAACCTATATATATATATATATATATATATATATATATATATATATATATATATATATATATATATATATATTTTTTTTTTTTTCTCTTTTGCTCACTCGCGCTCTCTCTCTCTCTCTCTCTATATATATATATATATATATATATATATATATATACGTGTATGTATGTGTGTGTGTGTGTGTGTGTGTGTGTGTGTGTGTGTGTGTGTGTGTGTGTGTATATATCTGTATAAATAGTTAAATGGTAGATAATGGTCTGTTAGGCCACACTGTCTGACAGTTACATTCATGTTTGTTCATAATTACTTCAGTGATCTGTATGACACTATAGTTATTACTTTTGTAGTTATTTATAGAGTAACAAAGAATTAATATGTGAACAGCATTGTTGAAAGCTTAAAGTCTTACAGAATGCTAACATCTATAGATGTTATGTATGACTGTCTTTGTATCAGGATTAGCAGTGCTGACAACAAATGCATATGTGCCATTATCCTACATGCCTCGTTTGTGACACTAAATACAAATGAATGTAGTGTTTTTCCCCCTGAAAGTCAACTCTAAGGGCATAGGCCATTTTTAACTGCTGAAGTGAGCGCTTTCCTAAGCCCATTCAAACACAGTTTGGAACAATGGTTGGGAAATCACAAATTCACACCTGGTTTGCCATTTGTGTTTCTTATGGACAGGGATAGCTTGTAGGTACCATTAGGCACAGGCATATTCAAAAACTGTTTTAGTTCATGGGCATTGATAAATGGGAAAATTGGGGCATGAATGGCAAGGCTTAAAAAGGCTCTAGGGTCATTAGCCTGAAAACCTCCTATGATCCCATAAATTAATTTCCATCAACTAAGGTTCTGGTATAATGGATAGGTTCTTCCCTGTCATCTCTGCTTCCAGCCTGGTGGATATGGGCATCCTAAGCCAGTGTAGTAACTGCCTCATGTTCACTGACAACCATTTCATTTTAGAGCAGATAAACACAGTGTGTGAGAGATGTCGATACACAGTGTCAGTAGAGTCAAAGCCCTCACAAACACACACAAATATGCCAACCAGGTTGTTAGCATTACACCCAAAACACTCACTACCAACACCAAGGAACTAACACATAGACACACATATGCGGAGGTACTCACTTGCAATCTACCCAAACCTCCAAGACCTCCTAAATGCATATTTCAGTGGCCCTGTACACATTCAAAAAAAAAATAGCACCTCACACAACACATAACTCTGAAAATCATAGTAACCCCACTTCCAAGCCCATAAGGCAACACCACACAGCGAAACATTCTACTTATTGGGGATTCCATTGTAAGGCATACTAATGTCCCCCTTAACAGGTGACACAAGGAGAAGATCACAGTGAGCTGTGTGTCTGGATCCAGGATCCATCAGATCACACATGCACTTGTCTTTAAGCCACATGTACCAGTATCACATGGTCATAGTCCATGTAAGCATAAATGACCTAAGATGTACCTCACTGGACTATATGAAGAGAGACATAATGGAGTTCTCTGAATATGTGACCCACGTGGGTATGAAGCTAGCCTTCGGTAGCATCCTACCTTTACCAGTGATGATGCCACAGATTGACTTAAACAACTGGCTTAGTTTCTGGTGTCACAACAAGGGGATCCAATATCTGCCAGCCTGGGGAGATATGAATGACAAATTTATTTATTTATTTATTTATTTGCATTTGTTTAACCAGGATAGTCCATTGGGCTCAAGAACCCGTTTTCAATGGAGTCCTGGGGAGAAAAGCTCCACATACATATTAAACAGAGAATGAGGATATACATATACATTACATGGGGTTCAACATGAGAAAAGTAACAAGTACAGGGGAAATATATATACATTTGCTAAGGTAAAACATAGTAAAATGTACGTAATAAATCGTGCAGAAAAAAGCTGAAACAAGGCAGTAAGAGTTACACCAAATTAAAAAAAAAAACAAAAAAGTATGCTGCCTGGTGTTCGTATAGTCAGAGTAGTCAGAGCTGAAAGAGTTACAAGATGAAATAATAGGTTATGAAGGGTGAGAGCAGGAGCATTGCCATGAAGAAGATAGATAAAAGTGGAGTGATTTTTTGAAGGATGGGAGGCTTGTGATGGTGAATAGAGGAGGAAGGGAGTTCCATGAGCGTGCTAGAGAGAAGGACAGGAGGTTTTGTCCAGGAGGGTGGTGGGGTCTGTGTATTTCTATGAGGTTTTGATTGTTTGATCTTAGCTGTCTTTGTGTGTGGTGCATATTAAAGGTAGAAGAGAGAGAGGGGCAGAGGGATGGCTGAAAAATCAGTTTGTGAGCATATGTGAGTTGGGTATATGAGAGGTAGTTAGGTAGTTCTAACCATTTTAGTTGGTGGAGTGGTTCACAATGGTGTATAGATGATTTGTTAGAAGTGAAATCAAAAAAAAGTTAGAAATCATGATGCTTTGCCAGAGATGGTTTGCAGTTGTCACCACCTGGCTTCCAGATACTGGCAAAAACTGTATGTATTCCCTCAGTGTCTTTTTTAGACTGCGCCAAATTGTTAAACCCTGCAACATAACAAAAATCACTCATGACTACCTAAAGATACTGCTGCTCAAATCTAGGAATTTAAATAAAAAAAAAAAAAAAAACTGCACTCCCTGGAAAAGCACTCCTCACCCTGGGGAATGCAGCCATATGTGTAGTCATGGAAACATGGTTCAGAACTATGGAAAGCACCCGGCTATCAAAGGCTACAATGTCTTTCATACATTTCAATTCCCCTCAGCTCAGGATAAAACAAAGAGAGGAGGTGTCTCAGTGTTCATAAAGAACAAGCACACTGCTAGACAGGTCCAACAGCATGACTCGCTTGAGCTGCTCCATGCCCAACTCACCATAGGTGTGACCCCCTATCATAACCTTGCTAGCTACAGCTCCCCATACATGAGTCTAAAACACCATGCCTTCTACCTAAACCTACTGGAATCACTTAACATTCAGCCTAACACCATACTCATGGGTGACTTCAACTACCCCTCCGTAAACTGGGAGACTTTTATGACCCATAATTCACTTGCTCAGAGGTTTTTGGACTTTGTCAATGCAAACACCCTGGAGCAGCTAGTTAGCTCCCCAACTAGAGGCACAAATATCCTAGAACTAGTACTCACAAACATGGGGGGATACTGCTCCCTCCCATGCATTAACTCCTCCCTGGTAAGATCTGACCACAGAATGATCTCCTTTAGTATTAAAACTAACTTAGAACCCCCATCAAACTCCAAACCTGTTAAGAACTTTGCTAAGGGAAACTACCTCAAACTAAGTTACAGCTTACAAATCTTCCAAGCCCCTCTGAAACCGGAGCAGATGAGCTGGAAGCTGTTGAAGACTGTGGGGGCGGGCAGTGACAGGGGCACTTAGTGATCTAAAAAGGGCAATTTTTTTAAAACTATTTACTACCACAACATAGGTTCACTTGGAGGACATTTTAAACTTAGCCAATTTCCATTTTGGTGCTTGAATGAACATTTCCTGATTGGTCTTATCTATCCCATGGCTGATAATTGTATATTATCTCTAGTGAGAATAAATGTGATCACATTGTAGATAATTTGAGGGGACCCATGTAAGGGATGCAGCATTTAGGAACTGCATCTATCCATTAGTGGCATGAGGGGTAATCCTGGAGTACATTTTCTATTATCCATTCTTACATCCAAGTTGCATTTGAATATGGAGAGGGATGAGCTTTGTTTTACTTGAATGGATAATCTGTTTTGGATATATATCCATCTCTCCACAACATTCAGTTTAGATACCTCGACTGAGTATTTCTGATGCCATTTGACTTGCTGATGTTCAGTAGGTCCATCTGTATTAGGTCAGAGGATGCCTTGTATGCCAGACACGTCACTTCTAAGCACTCTGTAGGATACTGAGTATAGTGACAAATCTTTGAGGTGGTCCATGCAAGACCTACTGTTTAGGACTTGTATCCTTTTAGTAAGGTATCTCTCTGGATATTCCAGTTGATGCATGGGTCTGGACAGATACATGTCAAAGTGGGCATTATACAAAATGTTTGACCTAATGAGGGCTTTGTAAAGGGGGACAATAACATCTCTAGATTTAGTCACAATCAATTTGTTTATAAGCTGTGCAATATAGAAAGACTCTATGAATCTGGGCACATATTGGTTAAAAGTTAGGTCACTGTACACACAAGTTCCCAAATGCCAAACAAGTGGGTCAGTTCTCAGGGGGTATTGTCAATTTGGCAGTTCCCTGCAGTAGATGACTTCCCAAGGGATACGATAATGTATTTTTTGGAGTTTAGTTTAAATTAATGATTCTGGCTCCAGTTATTGTTTGGGACAAACCTTCCTGCATGATGGTTATCATTTGGGGATTCAATAACTGCTCCTAGCTTGCAGTGATCACAAACTTAGCCAGCTAAAGCCCTTTGGTATTTTCTTTTACTTTTGAGATGTATATGACAAACAGAAAAAGTCTCAGCACCGAACTATGGGGTCACCACTAGTGACTGGCCTCTTCCCCTATTTTGATCTCCTGCATCCTGTGAGCAAGCATACATGTATACATTCTTTGATTCACTTTCCTGATTGTATTAACCTGACTGTATTAAATTATATGCCTTGTATAATACAGCACCACTTGTTAGAATGTGTTTTAAATTTGTAGTTTGGAACAGTCTTTTAGTGAGCAATGAAACAAAATGTATGAACCAATAATGACAAAACTACCCATTCATAGGACTGCAGCATCCATTCCCATTAAAATACAACACAGTACAGTATCAGCAATCCATCTTCATACTGTGGGAGAAGTACCCACAGCCTTCTGCATCAAAAGCAAGTATACTACCTGTTGTGGTACTAACAATGCAAACAACTTAGCATAAGTAGCGTAAAACTTTTCTTCCCCTGAAGCGCTCAGCTCCTTGTAAAATCCACTTCACGATCAACTAAATCTCTCAACTTCGTAGCACAAGAAATCTGGAAAAAGCCAAAATTTACTTGGGGGCAAAGGCGCAAAACCAGGGAGACATTTTAAATATTGCTTGTATAATCTTAGAAAGTTGCTAAAATAAAGTGTTTTGTGTTACCACGTGCTTCCTGAAAGATAGGAAGACTGAACCTAACCTAAAGAACTATCATTATTTAGTGAATTCAGTTCTCACTGATTTGCCAGAAAAACACAAATTTTAAGAAGAACAGACCAAAAGTATGAGCCAAATATTCTGTGAAAATCTGGACAGTGGAGAGATATGGACTCAACTCCCTGAATCACAAGTGGTGGTATGGGTAGAGAATTCAGGCTCTTGTTTGAGCCTGAGTAACACTAACCACTAGGTATACCTAACTGGGGCATTTTACACACACACACACACACACACACACACACACACACACACACACACACACACACACACACACACACACACACACCCGTGGGAGCAGCATAACTCCTGCAAATAAAAGAACAAAACTTTCCTTACCAGCATCACTCTGGCAGCACCAGAGGAACAGCGGCAGCATAACTCCTGTAACACAGAGCAATAAGAGAACACGAACAGCTAGATTAGCTAGTTTAACTTCCCCACTCGAATCCAAGTTAGCGTGAAAACTCCATTCATTTTTCCCGACAGGTCTTGCAGCTGTAAAAGTGTGGGGGGCTCCGCCTTCCCCTGGCTCTATGGTTCCGGCACCCATGACCCAGATGACACTGAGGCCTTCTCTGAGCTGTACACAGAAGCACTGTACAGTCACATTCATAGATGCATAGAGAAGGCAATACCTATGTGAGTCAAACCTATGATTAGTGGCAAAAATAAATTACCCTGGTGGACCCTAGCATAAATAGGCTATTCAACAAAAGGAAAAAAATCCTCTTGAAAGCCAAGAAGGAACAGACAAAACAGTACAAAAATACACTCACCAGTCTAAACAAACAAATTAGAGAGCTGGTCAAATCTGCCAAAGCAAACTATGAGGCAAAGATAGCCTCAAGGTGAAAGACAACCATAAGACTTTTTTTTAATTATGTTCGTAACCTCAGGGGGATCGCTCAGCAATTTATCAAGTTAATCATGAATGGCAACACTTAACACCCAGCCTGAATCTATAGCAAACATGCTGGCCAATAAGTTCATTTCAAACATTCCCCACCCCCGTCAGTTGCTACCACACCCAAAGAAATACCCGCAGCCATTCCCCTTCCAGTCATTACGAGGGAACAGGTCCTTACTGGGATCTCTAAAGCCAAAAACACAGCCTTCATGTGTCCAGACAACATTCCAGGATGCTTCTTAAATAGTTTAAAACTGAATTTATCAGGGCCACTAGAAACCCTCTTTAACCACAGCCTCCAGACATGCTTTGTCCAAGAGGAATGGAAAACTGCAATAATCATCCCTCTGCATAAGGGGGACCCATCAACTGACCCAGGGAACTACAGACCCATAAGCCTGACCAGTCTTATCTGCAAGGATGTGGAGAGAATTATCATGGACCTGATCAATGATGACACAGGAACTTTTCAAAATCTGGACCAGACCCAATTTGGCTTTGTCAAAAGGAGGTCTTGCCTGCTCAAGCTGGTGCACTTCTTCAAGAAAGACACCAATGCCATGGATAAGGGTAAAACAGTACACACTGCTTATCCAGACCTAGCCAAAGCTTTCAACACAATCCCCCTCTTGAGGATCATAGATAAACTTACTGAGTTATCCATCAGATGGATAACATACTGGCTCACTGTCAGGACACATGTTTTCTGGATAGGTGAATCCACATTTGATAAGAAATCCATTACTAGCAGTGAACCACATGTTGGGACCCCTCCTGTTTGGTATATATTTCTCTGAAGTGAAGGCCAATGTTGGTGGGCCTCTGGCTCATCAAATTCACTGACAAACTGTAAGCTGGGAGTAATCACTGAATCCCCAGACAATGCTGACATCATGAAAGCAGGCCTAAAAGTGACAATTGAATGGTGCCAAAACCATGGCCTTAGACTAAATGCTAAAAAATGTGTAATTATACCCTTCAGTAAATCAGATATCCCTGCAAATTATAATATTGATAGCACACCCCTAAAAGTAGACCCAGTGGTGAGGGATCTACAAACAGAACAGACAGTAACCTAAACTTTGACCACTAGGTAGTTACAGGAGTGAGGAAAACTTTCTGTGTGGCTCAAATTATAAGTGAAGGCGAGACAACAAGATCTAAGGAAGAAATAGTGCCAATGTACTCAGCCCTCATCAGGCCCATAGTCGAGTACAATTCTCCCTTCTGCATGTACTTAACAAGGCATTTACACCAGTTGGAGTGACCCCAGAGGTTTCTCACTAAAAAAAATATAAAGCATAACACATATCTTATGCAGATTGACTAAAGGCCCTATCCCTTTACTCCATCTCATATCGTTAATTGAGAAGGAACTTATGCCTGACCTACAAAGCATTCACTGATCCAGCCCTGATGAAAATGTTACATATTGACAAGAAAAATTATACAAGGCTTAAGCAGTCCATGGATCTGAACCTTATTTGTGACTCTAACAGAACTTGCCGGAGTGACAGATTCGTATCCCAAAGGCTACCTCATCTATAGAATAAACTTCCCATATTTGTAAAATAAAGCTCATCCTTCACTTTCTTCATAAAGAATTTGGCTAAATGGATAGTGAACCGTAAATTCACTCCTGGAGTACTTCTAATCTCCCTTATGGACAATGACTCAGGACTCTAACACCCAAAGACCCACAACTGTGTTACTACCCCATCCCATGTCTGGGGAATTTAACTCATTACAACAAAGTGCACCTCCAGGCATTTCTGCAGTTACCTCCTACTGAGCCTCTAGATGTCAACTATTGCTTGTTCATATTTGAATTAATACTTCCAAAACCATGCTACATACAAGGTATCAGAAGATTTTGTCTTAAAGCATACATGATGGCAAATGCAACTGTACTGTTGTCTGACCTCTGTCTAATGCAGCTAAAGTGCTATATTGAATATTATTTATATACAGTTTATTTGTATTGTAATAATTTTCATATTTCTCTAAATATCTCAACATTTAGATAACAGAGACAGAACTGTGCAGCCTTATATGAACGCTCACAGCTGTATGAATAAAATCCAGCTGGCGTTATGTTTCTTGCTTGAATGGTTACTGAGTTTGTTGCCGATTATTAGAGACTGATGTCATAGGTTCATAGGTAGGTACTAAGCTATCGGCACAAGGGCCTAAGTAAGCCTAGCCAACAAGATTCCCTGGCTTACGCCACCCAAGAAAGTTAATTTCATGTGCCTCTGTCGAGCAGAGTCACAGAAGTGATCCCTGGGGTGTATTTCCTATTTCCCATCCACTCATCAAGATTTTTCTTGAAGAGCATTAATGAGGAACTTTGCTTGACATAGATGGGTAGCTTATTCCAGAGTATAGGAAGTCTCTGAGACAGGAATCTATCCCTCCAGCATGTCCTGTTTATTGTGGTGACAAGATTTAGGTCCCTAGAGCGTGTAGCTCAGAGGGATTGGGATGTCCAACAGCTCTGGGTTTAACATAACTTTATATGTTAGGCAGAGATCTCCTCGGAGTAGGCGATATGCTACAGAGTAAAGCTGGAGTTTTTTGAGACGGTCAGTGTAGGGCATCTGTTTGAGGCCAGTAATCCTCTTTGTGAGGTACTTCTGTGGCCTTTCCAGCTGCTGCAGATGTCTTGTGAGGTACATTCCAAAAGGGGCATTGTACTCTATAATGGATCTAATGAGTGCCGAGTAGAGGAGAACAATGATCTCTTTTTTTCCTGGATGAGATCCGTTTTGTGATGAGGTGCACCACATAGAAGGATTTCCTGACTTCTGTGGTGATGTGATTATCAGAGGAGAGACTACTGTCCACCTGGCTCCCAAGGTCTCGTATCACACATTCAGCATTAAGTAGACTGCCATTTATGTGGTAGTTCATGGGTACAGAGGTTTTTCCAAAGGGGGTGACAATGCACTTTTTGGCATTGAGCTTTAGGCCATGCCTCTGACACCAGGCATGTGTCTCAGTGAGGCCTTTCTGTAGCATGTCCACATCATTTGGGGACTCAACTATGACTCCTAATTTGCAGTCATCTGCAAACTTCGTTAGCCAGAGGCCTTCTGTGTTAGCCTGTACTTCAGAGTAGTAGATACCAAACAGGAGAGGTCCCAGGACTGAACCCTGTGGTACTCCACTTGTCACTGGTTTGAAGTCAGACTTGGAGTCTGCAACATTTACAGTGTGGGTTCTGTAGTAAGCCAGTTGGCAACCCATCTTGTGATGTAGGGATTTATACCTAGTTTAGTGAGTTTAGCTATAATTCCAGAATGGGGGATGGTGTCAAAAGCCTTGGCGAGGTCAAGATAGGCTGTGTGAACCACCTTACCCTCATCTACGGCTTTGGTGACTGCCTCAAAGAAGTCGATCAGGTTCAGAAGGCATGATCTGCCTTTCACAAACCTGAACTGGGTGGGGTCCAGAGTTTGGAGGTTACCAATGTCTTTGTTTAGGAGTTCCATGATGATATGTTCCATGGCCTTGCAGACCAGGCTCATCAGGCTAATAGGGCGATAGTTCCCAGGATCAGTGGTGGCTCCCCCTTTGTGGAGTGGGATAACTGTTGCTGTGTACCACTCAGTAGGCACAAAGCCTGATGTGAGATTATGATTGGACATGGTGCTTAGGAGGGGAGCCAGTTCATTCTGAAGTTCATGTAAAACACAGCCTGGAATGTTCTCCGGTCCCATGGATGCTGTGATTTTGGTTTTAGAGAATGCAGCTTTTACCTGCATAGATGTTATTACAGGGACTCTGCATTCTTCCTGTATAGATATGGGCACTTTAGGGGGTGAGAGGCAGGGAAAGTTAGCACTGAACCTATCTGCCCGGATGTTGGCAATATCAGTTGGGTCTGTAATTTTCGTGCCATTGTGCTGTAACTCAGAGCAGATCTGGGTGTTGCCATTGAGTTTCTTGACATAGCTATAGAATGCTTTGTGGTTGCCCTTAGAATCAGTGGCGATTTTGTTTTCATAGCTAACTTTGGAGGATCTTATAAGGGATCTCAGCTTCTTACTGAGACTGACCAGGGTGCTCCTCCACTCATTGGCTTTTACTCTCTTTTGCAACAGTTTCTTCCTTCTGTTGTAGAGTTTGTTTATGGCAGGGGACCACCAGAATGGCTTCCTTTTTTTGGAAGATAGTGTCTTGGTTCTGTTTGGGATAGCATGATCCATGCACTCGTGTAAGTGCTTATAGAGTGCATTTGTGTAGGATTCAGCAGTTGTAACTATACTGTCCATCTGCATGGGGGTCATGAAGTTTGCCACTTCTGTTTTAAGAAGCATGAAGTTGGCTTTGGAGAAATTTTTTACCATGGTTTCCTTAATGGTGGGTGGGGGCGGGATGCGGATATTTAGGGTGATTAGCTTATGGTCGGAGCTGACCAATGAGGAGTTGATTTCAGGTGTGGAACACCAGTCACTCATGTTGGTAATGACTAGGTCTAGGATATTGTTGCCCCTGGTGGGGGTGTGGATAAGTTGATCCAGGGCATTGGAATTTATGAATTCCAGAAAGCGTTGAGCAAAGGATTTGGTACATGACTAGTTTTCCCAGTTAATTGTGGGGTAGTTGAAATTGCCCATTATTAGGGTGTTTGGCTGAACCCTAATATTTTCCAGTATATCAAGAAAAGAGGAGTAGGAAGCCTGGGGCATGGTGGGGGATCTGTAGCAAGCTACAATTTGGATTGCAGTTTTGCCCAGAGTTAGTTGCTCTTGGATAACCTCGGCTGCATTATGCTGCGCAACTAGCCTGGAGGTGTGGTTATCCCTAATGAATATGGACACACCTCCGCCTTTGGTGTTCTGGTCCAGTTTAATTGGCCGAAAAGTGTGGTATGAGTTATAGTCTGGTAATGTAGGGGTGCTCTCTAGAGCCTTGAACCAGGTCTCAGTCACTGCAAAGATATCGATGTTCTCCATTTTAAGGAGTGCCTCGAGTAAGTGCATTTTGAGATTTCGACTTCTAGCATTGAGTAGCATTACCCTCTGTTTTTTCTTGCCTGTTCCTGTTACGGTGGTGAATTTGTCATTTGAACCTTGCCTAAAAAGGCACTATAGGGGCAGCAAGAGCCTTAGCCAGTATCCGGAATCCCAGGGGTGACAGGTGCAGGCCATCTCTGGCAAAGCATTGTGGTCTGTCGACCATGTCGTCCCAGGCAGACAGATACTGGATCCCTTTAGAATGACAGAGAATGTCTCTAAATGACAACATAAATTTGAGTTTCAGATTTTCTTTTCATTTAGAAAATTCATTCTAACACACATTCTGTTATTTAAGCAACTTTTATAAGAACAATAATTAAAATCTGTTCCTATTTTGGAAACTTTGTCCTCCCTTTATTTTATTTATTCATATTTAGTTAGCTGAAAGGTAAAGTTATGTAGACCTAAAACAGCTCAAGAAAGTCCACATGACCGCCAAGGCAGATATGATATAAATCCAAAAAACTTTAATAAACAGCGCTTTCATGCCCTTTTGAGCATTTCTTCAGACCATACAGCTACAATAAAATAATGTCATTAAATATATGTCTCAATCTTAAAACACCTATCGCATGATAGCATCAATTAAAATCACTTGAACAGCCTCCGCCCCTTCAAAAAAGTCTCAGAAGGGCATGAAAGCGCTAACCATTTACTAAAGATTTTTGGATTTATATCATATATGCCTTGGTGGTCGTGTGGATTTTCTTGTGCTGTTTTATGTTTTTACTGTTTATTTCCACTGGTACCTATTATTTCCACAGTGACATTATTTGTCTTTATTCTACTTTAGGTATGTAGACCTCTTTACTACTATTGCCATTGGTCGATCTCTGTCATGCTGGCACACATACACACACCTCTGCTTCAGAAAATGCAAGCTGACACAAATCCTAATATTGAAGCAATGTTGTGACTTTATAACAGGATCATGTAAAAATATATTGTTGTTTTGAGCCTTTGTCCCTCATTTATTTGATGCTTATCCAGATATGTTGAGGTAAGAGGTCAAGAGGTATGCAGTCCTCTTAACTGCTGCTACTGCCAGGGATCATTCTCACTCTTCTCTCTCTCTCTCTCTCTCTCTCTCACACACACACACACACACACACACACACACACACACACACACACACACACACACACACACACACACACACACACATGCACACAGTCTCTTCTGCTGTCATACACACACACACACACACACACACACACACACACACACACACACACACACACACACACACAGTCTCTTCTGCTGTCATACACACATACACTCACGCACACACACACACACACACACACACACACACACACACACACACACACACACACACACACACACACACACACACACACACACACACACACACTTGCTAAACAGCAAAAGTGCTGCTTAGCGAGTGTAAGTGTAAAATAATGGCTTGATAGATCTCATTGTTCACTCTCTGACTCTCCCATACACACACATACGCATCGTCTCTTCTGCTTTCACACACACATACATATACACAGTCTTTCTGCCTTCATGCATGCATTCACTCACATGCAGACACAATCATAAACACTCATGCACATGCATACACTCATGTATACTTTTTTCTCTTTTTTTTTAATACCCGTTAAACAGCAATAGCGCTGCTTAGCGAGTATAAAATAACAGCTCGATCGATCTCACTTTCACTCACATACACGCATACACTTACACACAAACAAACAAACAAACAAACACACACACTTTTTCTTTTAACTTTCTTTTTCTTTTTCTTTACATTTTACACTCACTAAACAGCAGAAGCATGAAATAATAGTGGCAGTTATTTTTTTCTGTCCAAGCTCCATGGCGGCTTGATATGCTGCCGTGAAGTGGCGGACTCATTTTTCAGAGGGTATTACTTGTGTATTAATGCCCTGCTGGAGAATGTTTGTTCTCCAATCAAGATTCATTCTACAGATCTACGGATCACCCATTCTCTAAGATATAATATCTTGTGTATTTTTGGTTAGGCTTGTGAAGGTTCTTGTGCCATTAGCTTAGTAATCACTTATGAATTTATTAAAAATAAATACAAAATAATTGTCAATAATGTATTTTTGCTAATGTTCATGTTCAACAGAAACTGTAGGCAGTTCTAAATATTAATGACCACATATTTCCTTGGAAAATAAATAAAGACAACTCACAAGGGAATTATAGTGCATGTAAAATTTTCTGTTGAGGTTCAAAATTATAGAGTGAAGTCAGGAACTGAACAGAAAAATACATGTTTTACTAAGGAATGCAATCTCATTTCTTGGAAGTGCATTGCGACACTAAAGCTAATCAGTGTTTAAGAAAGAAACCTTGAATTAAGAGGTCATATAAGGATATAACAGAGATTTTCAAGTAAAACATAATATTTTGAGAAAAAAAAACAAGTTCACATTAACATAGGAACACAAGCTAAAGTAGGGATAGGCCTCAGGAGCAGCATAATACTTTAGTTTTGAATATTGACTTGCACTGGTGAAACAGCCCACAGAAGTAAGAAAGAGTAGGGGGAGAGAGAAATGTGGGTTGTTAAACATTGTAGGTTAACCATGACACATTAGCTGCAGATTTTGCAGCAAAGAAAGTGAAACATCAAAACTTCTGTTATGAGTAAATAATTCATATAATAGAAAAGCTTCTGGATAAGTCTCCAAAAGCAACACGTTTGAAATATGATTCAAAGGAAAGAAACTGGTAGATATAGTTTTCAAAACTTCCAAAATATTTGCTTTCAATAGACTGCAAGCTGCTAGTTCCAACTTGCAGTGTGTTTCATTCTCTGCACACCTAGATTTATTATTTATTTATTATAATTAACCCTAAAAATCGCTGCACCTCAGGACACTGATGAAGTTCTGACAGCAGTGACCTCAGCTGAGGAATATGTCATTTGGTCAGTTATCCAGTATCCTATAACTGTCCATTTTTGGGAATGCAATGTTTAGGAAGTTACGAAGTACCTGCATGTGTAGTCTCTAGTTTCTGATAATATGTTTTTTCATTCTTACCTTTTATCTCTTAATTTACAACGTGTATTATAAGTAGCTCAACATTTGGAAATGCTGTCTCACAACACTTTATTCTCCCATTCAGTTCCTGTTTGGGCTGTCATTTGGATGGAGTCTGCATGTCTTCCTTGTGTCCACGCGGGCTTTCACTGGGGTCTTCAGTTTCTCTCCACATTTCAAAGATACTATGATTGGTGAACTGGTAAGCCTCTAAATTGCCTTTAGGGCCATGTACAGTTTGCATGTAAGCATGTCTGCATCCTGCAATGACCTGGTTGTGCAGTTCAGGACTGCTGCTTTATTTTAAACCTTTTCTGACTGAGATAGGCTCTTCCTTAACTGTGATCCTGAATCAGGAGATGAATGAATCGATAATCATATTGTATATTGCATTATTTTTCTGAATGTAACAGTACTCCTCTCATAAAATTATGTACTTTATTTTATAAAATCTGATCTTGGTCACTGATATGCATTCACAAAGCTCTGAGGACAGGAAGGGTACATAGCTCAGCTATAGCTCTGGTACAGTAGATAACTATGTGTACATAAAAGGGTCATGAACTAAACAAACTCTGCAGCTTTATCTAGTTTTTAAAGCAACTGGCTTTTAAGAGTGACTGACTGAAATGCTTCTCCAAGCAAGTGCAACCAACATTAAGCAGGAAGGATATAACTCACAGACTCGACATGGTCTCATTTCAGAACCTGTAATAAAACTTGTGAACTTTTCTGCTTGACCAGTAAAATAAAATAAATACAGAGATAAGCATTTGTAAGTAGAATGGTAAGAAGGAATCTCTGTATGTTACATTTTAACCTACCCTGTTTTGGTACTGACACTTACCTGTATAATCACTTGACTAGAGGATATAGAGTACCCTGTCAAACATTAGGTCTTTGGAAGATGGAAATAAACCAGTGTATTCAGAAAAAAGCAGGCACAGGCGGGAATATGAAAATCACATGTAGTAATGGAGATCAGGAACAAACTGCATACTATGATGTCATGGGGCACCGAAAGTAACAAGTAATCACTGAGTTACCTTTCAAGGGATAAGCAGTGAACATGAATTCAAGAGGTGAGAGGGAGGAGATACCTGACAGTGAGGAGTAACCATGGATTTGAGAGCTGGAGTGATGCTGGGCAGCATGGATATGATGTTAGAAGGTAGGAGGAGGCAGACTTAGACATTACAGGAGAAAGCTTTCAGTATACTCATTGTATAAGTCTGCACGGATCCATTACAATTGCTCCAAGCTATATACCTTGAAATACAACTCCCTAGTAAAATGTGTTTGGACATCCTGATTATATAAATATTGAAGATATATGTACCTGCAGCTGTGCCTGTCTTGAACAAATGAAGGAAATCCCCCAATACAGAAACAAAACATTTTTTTTTAAATTTCTTTTTATTAGGGTTATATCAAAACAAAATGAAAACAGGAAAAAAAGTTAACAGAAAATAAACAATAACACTCAACACACAGCCATAAAAACATAGAGCCTATATACAGAAATAACCTATATACAGATCTCATCTATATCAACCTATGTTGCATACAGAATTATGAAGTACAATCATGACAGAATGTGTTCAGATATCAGTTTCCAAGTGTCCTTCTGGGTCCTTTTAAATCTCATGGAATACCATATATATTTATGTGCTAAAAGCTGTTTCCTAGCTGTTTGCTTAAATCCATCCCATGTTATTATGGACCTGTCTTTCCAATTTAGGGTGATGTAATATTTTATTAGCATAAATGTTGTTGCTAGGATGTTCATATGATTATTATTCATTCCTAGTGGGGGTATATGTAGGAGAGCAAATTTCCAAGATAAGGTTGATTTTTCATATCCCATTTTCTCTAATTTGACTCTTAAGGCACACCAGAGTTTGTATGTACATTTACAACTCCAAAATATGTGTATAATATCAGCTTCTTTGGAGGGGCAGAATTGGCAGTGAGGTGGGAGTTCTTTGTACATCTTATTTAATATTGAGGGCATAAAATATGCATTATTTAGGATCATAAGTTGAGTATATCTGAGCTTCTGAAGGAGAATATCTTTGGAGAATTTCTGAATTGCCTGTGCAATTGTATCAGAGGTAATTGTAGGATCTTGTTTTGTCCAGTAATTGGAGTGGATAGCTTCTTTAGTGTGCCTAAGTGAGATAATGAATTTATAGGCATTTGAAATCATTTTTTTTCTGTGTCATCATATCCCATAGCGTTCTACATGTAGCTATATGTGGGTCTGGGATGTCAGTATCCTTCCAAAATCTGTAGCATAGTTCTTTCAGTTGTCTTACCATGATTGTATATTTAGACGGAAGATTAAGTTTGTTTCTAATATTAGCTACAGATTCCTGCCTAAGGAGATAAATGTCTAAAACTGTTTTTTCTTTCAATAGTGGGTATGAATTCAGGTTAATCATCTTTTCATTTAATTGAATATTGGGGTTAAGATGTAATGGTTGGAATGTCCAAAAAGCAGTTAGTAGGTTTAGTGATTTGAAGAGATTTTGTGTTATTTTAATTTGTTCCCATAAGTCGTTTTGTATTTTGTATCTTCTTCTAGACATTCCCTTTAGGAATGGAAGGGCCTTGGGATTAAATCATAATGTTTTAACATAGTTGTGATATAGTTTCATCCAAGTTGGGCACCACATATTTATTTGTTCCCTGTAATTTGCAATATTGATTAGTCTGCTACCTTTGGTAATTTCATAGTATAGTTTAAAGTCAGGCAGACCCACCCCACCTTTGTCCTTTGGATATATACATGTTTTATAGCTTATCCTGGTAGGTCTTGGATGCTAAACGAATTTTGAGAGGGTTGTTTGGATGTTATTAAACACTTTATTGTGAATCAGTGTATTGGTTGCATTAAATATATAAAGTATTCTGGGGAGGATATTCATTTTAATGATGGCTACTCTAGAGAGGAGGGGGAGTTTCAATTGTGTCCATCTTACCAAGTCTTTTTGTATGGTGTCCCAAGTTTTGATCACATTGTCCTGATAGTAATTATGTGCATCGGTATAGAATGCTATTCCTAAGTATTGTATGTGGTCACTGATTTTAATATTAGGTATAGTACCTACAGTTGGGTATTGTGCGTAGTTATTAATCAGAACTATTGTTGTCTTATCCAAGTTTACCTTATAGTTCACAAATTTAGAAAATATCTCTATTGAGTTATTGATTTTGATATGATACGTGTTGGGAAGAGAATAATATATATTTAAGTCGTCTGCGTAAGCTGGCAGTGATATCTCAGTGTTAAAACGGACCGGTATATTATGATATGTTCTTTGTTTTATTAGTAAAAATAAGGGCTCAATATACAGATTGAATAAGAAAGGTGATAAGGGACAGCCCTATCTAATCCCATTGTTAATTTTTATTTTTTTTGGAGCTAAATTTGTTAATTTGTAGAGTGGTAAATGCTTTGTTGTGTAAAGTGTTTATATAGTGAATAAACTGTGTAGGAAAATTAAATTTTTGTAGAATCAAGGTCAGAAATGTCTTATTGATTCTATCAAATGCTTTAGAAGCATCTATAGCTAAGGTGTAAATAGGTGTTTGTTTCATTAGGGATAAAGATATCATAGCTTCAAGAGTAAGAGTCTGATCGACTGTTTGCCTCTGATTGATAAACCCCGATTGTTCTGGGGAAATAATTTTTGTAATTATTGTCTTAGTTCTATTAGCCAATATTGCTGCCATAATTCTCTTATCCAAATTAATAATAGAAATGGGCCTATAATTATTAGGGTTGGTCGTGTCCTTGTTTGGTTTAGGTATTAATATGGTTCTGGATGCATTTAGGTGCGGATCAGAAATACCCTCTTGTATTATGTGTTTATATAGGTGATATAGTATGAACGGCATCTTAGAACTGAAGCATTTGTAGAATTCGGCTGAGAAACCATCAGGACCTGGTGCCTTATTATTTTTGAGGTTGTTAATTGTTGTTTTGATGTCCACTTGTGTAAGTTCAGCTGATAAAAAAGTTTGTTGTTGTACCTCTAATCTGGGAAAGTTTACTCCATTGATGAGTAGGAGTAATTCCTGTTCATTGAATGTCTTGTGGGTAGGGTTGTACACTTCTTCATATATTCTCTCGAAAACCATAATTATATCTTATGAGTTAGAATAACTGTTTTGCTGAAAAATAAGTTCCAAGATATGCGGATTAGGTTTATGTTGATTCAACAACCTTGCCAAGAATCTGGAGGGGAGTTGAGCCCACTGTGAGTAATTGGCTAGGTTTTTTATTTCGTGGAATGATAGGTTTTCTGCTTGTAGAGATAATAACTTAGCCTGTAGTTGATTAATGGAGTTCTCTACTTCCACGGAATAAACCTGCTGCAACCTAAGCTCAAGTTTAGATATTTCATCCTTGATACTTTTTTCTTTAGTGAAAATATTTTTCTTATAGAAAGCATATTTATTGATTAACATCCCTCTAATTAATACTTTGGTGGTAGCCCAAGTTATATCGATCGGAAAGGTGTTATCTGCAATGGATAAAATGCATTGGTCCAGTAAGAAGTCAATTTCTTTTCTAATATCAGATTTTTCTAATAGGTTAGGGTTCAAGTGTCAGTATCTATTATAGTTTTTCCGGGCGCTGAAATGTGACCAATCTATTGTAAGAGTAATTTTTGAGTGGTCCGATAGAGATCTGGGTTCTGTGTCTAGTGAAAGTTCAAATTGTAAAAAAGTGTCCGAGACTAAGAAGAAATCCAGTCTGGACCAAGTTTTATGACACTGAAAAGAAGGTAAAAACCTTTATTATTCGTGTGAGGGACGGTAATGAGGTGTGGGTCACTTAGTCTAAAATCATTTTTAATTTCGAAAAGGGCAGTAATGGCCTGTGAGTTGAATTTAGTTTTGTTGTTTGTTCTATCTATTTTTGGGTCTTTAATAGAGTTCCAGTCCCCCCCTAGGATGTAGTAGTGCTCTGAGAATGAGTTTATTAAGTTATAGATGCCCATAATAAACTTGTGTTGGGAGGTGCAAGGGGCATATACATTTACTATTAAGATTGGTTTATCTACTTTGTCAATTTTGGTTATAAAATAACACCATCTGCCTTCTGGATCTGAATC
Source organism: Protopterus annectens (assembly GCF_019279795.1). NCBI lineage: Eukaryota > Metazoa > Chordata > Ceratodontiformes > Protopteridae > Protopterus > Protopterus annectens. The sequence goes on along the minus strand of NC_056741.1, from coordinate 1,341,944,539 downwards.
TTGTCTTAAAAGGTTGTATTGGAAAGAATTTTTTATAATGATGGCAACTCCTGCTTTATTGGTCTTATTGCCTGATGCTATAATGGATTTGATCCATTTTTTATTTGCCGTGTGCACCCACTGTTCCTTTAGTAAGTGTGTTTCTTGTATCATTATAAAGTCTAGATTGGATTTATAGACAAGATGCAGGAAAAGTTTTTTCTTATTTTCTGTTTGCAAACCTTTAACATTCCATGAGGCTAATTTCAACATCTTTTCTTTAGTACCTGAATCCAAAACCGGCAGTTATGTACTGTATTGTTAAATAACATCCTCACTGAAGGACCCCGTACACATACAAAAATTTTTAGACATAGATGAGAGACTCTTCCAGCCTTATCCCAGTGCCTATCCACTACCTCTGTCACCCTGGAAGAGATTGGGATACCAGTTCTTGTTCGAAGCACAATTGCTAGGTAGAAAAAATAGAAACTCTTTTTAGGGTTTAAACATGAGGTATCCCCATTCATCCAGTATCCCATTTTGTTAAACCAATACCAGCAGAGCATAGAAACCTATTCTATCCCTAGTACCGTAGCTTGAAACATCATTCAGAGCACACATTAAAGGTAAAGTGAGAAAATTGCTAGGTTACCTACATATTTACATTTAGCTAGAAAGCATTGAAGCATGTATTCTAATAAGCCCTTATTTTATCTAGAACTCTTCTTTCTGAACCTGTATTCATAAAGGGTTTGAACTTGCTAAAATATTTTCAAAACAACATATTTTCAACATATCTGCCCAAACATAATTTTTAGCTTTATACTATAAACATATCTTAATGCCCAACTGGTTATGTCCATAATCCACAAATTCTTTCCTTATAGGTCTATGTAGAAAACGCTTTTTCTTTTAAAACTGAATAAAAAGTATCTGAGGTGCAAACGAACACAAGATCCACCTATATTATGAATTTCCTCTGTTTGCGCTTTAAACAGTACAGCGTTATATGTATTAAGCCATTCTATTGATTTAGAATCCTATCCTATTTTAAAGTCAACAGGTAGTTGTTAAAGTACCTTTGTATTGTGAGATATCCTGTATTTTGTCCATATTAATAAGTGCCTGATTCATCCATGAAGTTGTGCTGTATTGTCGGGTTGCTTGTGTTGTTTTCTTATCTCCACGTCCATCTTTATTCTCTTTCGGTGCAGGAATGTGTAGAATTGGACTCTGTTGCTTTAAAGTTGCGGTGCACCTTGGGAGGTCAACCTCAATGCAGGGGTTATGTTGAAAGCATATCCTGATGGGAGCTGGAGTTTCTATTTTAAGACAGATGACCATGCGAAGATCAAACCCAGGATCCAGCGCTTGATTTCAGCTACAGGAAGAAGGGCCCCCCGAACGGAAATCACCAGGAGTAAACGAAGCCAAGCAGAAGCAAGTTAGACAAATCAGGTAATCTAGATTATATGATAGGAACTTCTTTTCTTTTTGCTTGTGGCAGTGAATGCATATCTAGCGCTCATTGGGTTTTAAGTGGCATTTTTTTCCTGGGTTTGTTTTAAATACTTTAAGAAAAGTCGAAACTGCTTCTTCCTTGTTGTTGCATGAATATCTATGATCTTGCATTGTAAAAGTAAGTGTGTTGGGGACCTTCATTTGAAATCTGATTTGTTTGGTTATGAGGAATGCACAGTAAGGGGCAAGCTTTTGTCTTTCTAGTTTAATTTGATATGGTAGATCTTGAGCAATGGTTATTCTCATGCCATTCCAATCCACCAATTTTTTTGCTTTAGCAGCAAGTAGTATTTTGTTAACATGAAGAAAGTTAAGGATCTTGGCATATACAATTCGTGGACTAGTTACTACTGGTGCTGATCTAAGAGCCCTATGTGCTCTCTCAATAGTGATTTGGTTAGCTTCTAGGTCATTTCCTAGGAATAAGGCCAATATTTCTGATACTGTGTTCGGCAGCTTATTTTGATCTACATTTTCAGGGATGCCCCTTATAACTAAGTTGTTCCGTCTAGACCTGGCTTCGAGATCCAGGATTTTTGCTTGAATTTCCTGAATATCATTTTTGTTGGTATTTGATTCCTTTTGAATGCTTTCTATTTGAATGTCGTGATCCATAATTTTAGATTCTATTTTGTCCAGTCTTGTAAGTATTTTATCTGTAGATGAGCCAATAGCATTAATTTGAATTGATATGTTTTGTATAGCTTCCTGTATGGGTTGCAAAGCCATTTTCAGATCTTCTAGGTTAGAGTTTTCTGTTTTGATTTTATTTGAGTTTGCATTTTTACTAGATTCTACAGCTTTGCTAATTCTGGCTCTTTTGGATGTTGTATCCTTTTCAGGTGAATTTATTGTAGTAAATTTTGATTTGGTAGTCTGGCTTTCCATAGATTCCTGATCATGTGGCATTTTGTTTGGTTTGTCTTACTGTATTTGGTAGAAATTCTTCTGTATTGTATTTCAGGATTACCTCGGCCTAGCAGTTGTCAGCACTGAGTTCACATGTGGCAAAGACCCTCACAGCAATCTGCAGAAATCCTGTCTTTTCACCGAGAGTCCAGATTTATTTCTTACTCAGGTTCGTACAGTAAGTTGTTCAGATGCCTACACCATATATTTGGTGATATAGAGAATTTTATCTCACTTGTATTTATGTAAAATATTAAGGTACGGTGCTCTACTGGGTTTCAGCACTCCCTACAGGACAGCGGCCATCTTGCTCTCCCCAATACAGAAAAAAATAGATTTTCTGGGGTGCAATCCCCCCAGCAGAATGTTATATGAGAAATTTCACTCCTTACATCCCCTTGCTTTATTCTCAGACTGAGTTTGATGCACTTCACAAAAAGGATAATTAGTAATAAAGTTAAAAAAAGTGATCACTTGTTCTCCTTGAGACTGCTCCATCAGAGACGGTATAAAAACTCCCTCTCCCTATCATTTGAGCAGTCACTCCTGTATGGAGGGTGCAACATCACATCAGTAATTTGCTATCTTGAGCAGTTAGGGCTCATGTGCCTGTGATAGGAGGAAGCTTGTACTGAATAAGTGACAGTAAGTTAGTGTGCATCATGTAGTCTGGGGGTGTTACTGTGCAATATAGTCTCAAAAGGTGATTTTCATTCACAATACTTTTTATTTCCCATCTAAAATCACTTTTGGGATGGAAATATGTATTGAGCTCATGAGGTGATATACCAAAGAGTACAATATTGTAATATTCCTTTTGGGTCATCTCTACCTAACAATCAAACTTGTCCAAATACCTCACTGACCTATTATTTTCCCCTCTTCTTGCTGGTGTTACCCACTGTTGCTGAGAACAGGAATTGAGTGATAGGTTTCTTGGCAGTTTGTTGTATATTTTTATTCTTGCTATACACTCTCTTTAATATGAGGAGCACATGTCAGGTGTGCAGTGGGGTCACTCTTGGTGTCCATATGCATGTTTTATCCCAGGCACCCAAATAGGATTCCTGCACATGGTGCTTTGAGTGCATGTGCCTTGGAAGCTGACTCCCAGCCACCACTAGGTAGCCGGACTCCTAATATGTCTTCTCTCCAAACCTTTACTCATGGAAGGCAATCAAACTTCCAGCCCCTCCTTCTTCCATCCCATGGCTGTCTCCTCCACTGACTATGCTGCTACTTGAACTCATGTCTTCTGGGCCATACTCACAGCTTTATTTCTGTATACCATAAAGATATGCATTTTTATATGCCGAATTTTTAGCTAAGTTATGAGAAAATATTTGATAATTTAAATGCAGCCTAATTACTTTGATGGTTATTTATTCATTTTTGGGATGACATTATGAAATCAGATTTGCAATTATATAATTTCATCTCAGAATGTGATTTTTTTAGTCACTTCTTATATTTTCAGCTTTGCAGTCCATAATCGCCTTTTGGGATAAAATATGTAAAAACATTTGAATTCATCATGAAGTCAGGTCTCATTTAAAAAAATGATAAAAATATTGACTTTTGGTAAAGTTAAAAAGAAATGTTTACCATATTAAATACAGTATCATAAATTTTGGCAGCTAGTAATATTTTGGAACAGAACTTTTGAATATTGAGAACAGTTGCTGGTCCAGGAAAAAAAGAAGGTAGTTATCAAGTTGGAAGGAGCAGACACTGAGTGGTGTTTCTGCAAAAGGACTTGCAAAAAGAAAAGTGTGTAACTAGACTAGCTTTATAAAAACTAGAAAGAATGGTGGTTAGTTAAACAAAGAAAATATATCAGAGGAACATACATGAAGAACATGTATAGTAAGAAAAGAATAGGTTGAACATTATAGAATGCTGTAAAATTTTACAAGATGATATAAATTAAGATGGTAGCTGAGGAAAAAAGGAAAATTTTAAGGAAAAAATAAGAAAAATATTATGAAAAGACACAACAGAAAGATGTGTATATCAGTGGGAAAGACTAAAGCATTTCTTTTTTGATATACACTTGAAGAGGGGAATAGTTTGTCGAAAGGTGTTATAAAGGAGAAGGAGGCAATATTTTCAGGAAAAGAAAGGCTAGAGCCTGCAGAACTCTTTCTATAGAGACATTTAGAAAGCAGGATGTCAGAGAATTATTAGAAATACAGTTGGCTAACAGTGTTTTGTCATCCAATAATAACATCTTCTCCTAAATCCTCCAAAACTAAACTCTTCATATTTACTCCTGCTCATAAATTGTCTCAAAATTAAACTTGTTAATAGCCTCAACTAAATCCACTAAAACTGAAGAGATACATCAAAAACTCTTAGGTGCCATCATAGATGACAGCCTCATGGTTGACCTGCGTATCTACAGTCCAACAAAATTACCAAATTTGCAATTAACTCCACTAACAAAACCCACCACTTTATAGTCCTCAAAAAACTAAACTGGCATAGATTTCCCAAACTCTTCAAATACTCCCAGTTAAAATGGGTTTTAAAATGTGATAACTACCCACAAAAGTTACATCTATTGTTCATCCTTTACAATGGCATTGTCTCCCTAGGAACCTTAGAACTAAAGACTAATACTTAGTATTAACTCAAAAAAACAACCATAAGCATGGCAAAAGTGTACCATACACCAGTCTCCAAACTCTGGAATAATATCACCTTAGCCTTAAACACACAAAGTCACTCGGCAGATTTAAAACTCACTTCAGTAACTTCTGGCTGTGCTAGTGGTCTACCATCACTGACTAACCACAATAACCTGCTTCATATTTCACTCATTAAACAATGTTGTTGCACATTAAATCCTCTAGGCTAATATTAACATTGCCTACGCTTATTCACTGAGCCCTCCTGGCAGCCTGAACCCCAGCCCTAACATAAGGTTACACTCTATCCTAATTAACATTCTGCTTTGACCAGAAATTATTCATTTTCTTCTGTAAACTCTGCCAACACCCTGTATAGCTCCTCATGTCCCCTGATTCTAAACCATCCTCTGTTAAATCCCAATCTTCTTCACAAGTACTTCATCCTGAATATCTGTACCTGAATGTAGTAATCGATTTCATTAATCTTTCTTTTCCTTTCTCCTCCTTTTCATCACAGCAGCTTTTTTTTTGCATATATGTTGCTCTATCACTCTTTTCCAGCGTAAATTAATTTCCATTCCGTCATGTCCCCTCTCTAATCTGGGTGTCTTCATATCTGAAAAAAAAACAATAAGACCAAATTCAATGTATAAAACCAAAAAGATTATTCTTTACAATCTGATACCTTGGCTTTTCACCTTCTCAAGTACTGATATCACAATCAGCAGTATGTCCATTAACAGGGATAGAAATCCATCAAGCAATTACATTCTTAAATGATTCCTATACATTACTAGAACATTCATTCAGTTTGTTCAAATTTATTTTTCAATGCTTTTAACAACCTCAATATTTAATTCAGCATTGTTTATTCCCGGTTTAAATCCTTTATAAATAAAGTATTAAAGTCATTCACTTATCTAACTGTAATAAACCAATATGAAAATCTCCCCACCCCAATCCCCTCCCATGGTAAAAATGACTTGGCCAGAACACTGAAGAACAAATCCAGATTTGTACCACCATGGAAATTCAATTAACTGCCACTGGATTTTTCATATATTTATTTTTAATAACTCTCAAATGTTTAATTATTCAAATTTTTATTTTCTCTTAGTTTGTTCCACATGACATTTAACTGTTTGACAGTTACAGCCAGTAACATAAACTACTCCCTGTGCATCACTAAATCATTTATTAGAAAAATGCAATACACCATTAATTTTAATTCTTTGCGAATCCTTTATCTTCCTACAAACCTTGCAATAGTCTTAGCTAAATTAATTTTTCTGAACTATACTAGTATGCTTCATAAATCTACGGTCACTTAAAAGTTATTTGAAATTCTTGTTTCTCCTATAGTTGAAACCGATTCTGTACTTGCATAATTTGTTTCACCTCTTCATCTGTTCAATTTCTTCAAGTCTTTTGGGTTTTTAATACCATGACAGGAATGGACTCCACTCCTAAGTCAAAGTATGATTAAAGTTCATGAAATTAGTGTTGTTTCAACCTTTGTTAGCCAAAAGAGTTATTCACAGCACCCACAATGTGTCCAGAACTGACTCCTTCTACAGTTCATACAGAGTTACATGTATCTGTAGCATATCTAAATACAACTGCAAGTTTTTTTATGAGATCCATTTTTCCTGCTACTGTTGGAACTGTCTGGGTATCCTTCTTCCGCATTGCCCTTGTTTCTGCCTGCAAATCCTGGCATTTTATGACTTTGTGTCTCTCTGTACATAAGACACTATAATGACTGGGTGTAGTACTTTCAATGTTCAATGCTACTTTCGTATTCTTTTCATGGACTACTATATCTGTTTTTCTTGCATCTATTTTTTGAACTGTTGGTAATGGATGATCCCATGTGATATAAACTTCATTCTGTATAATGCTTTGTAGTTCATGTTTCCAGTGCTTCTCAGCTACTTCATTATTGTAATGTTTGCAAAATAACCAATGCAACAGTCTTGTCATATTATTATGCCCTTCAGTATACAGACCTTCTGCCATTAGTGTTTCACACCAAGCAATAAGATGCATGACTGTTTACAATTCTGTTTTTTTAATTTCACTGTTTAAAGGCATGTTTAATACACTTGAATTCAGTTCTGATTAAGGGATGAAATTGCTTAACTGTGAATAAAGGATTTGAGCTTTAAAGTTTGGTTCATTTTTTGAAGCTGTGATATTACTATCGGAATTGTGTTTGCTGCTCCCCACAGGATTTTGTGTTTTTGTTTTATAATCATGGTAAACACTGATTTTTATAAATCATTTGATAAGCATGAAACATTTTTTTGTATTTTCCTTTCCAACTGATCCAGTACCTTTTGAGGCCAGAAAATTACTTCAAAAGTGTAAGCTAGAACAAGAAGAGCAAATTGTATTGTTTTATAATATGAACTTTGTTCCTAGATGTTAGGGTTATTTTCAGTATTAATTTTAGTCTTCTAAAATATTCCTTACAAAGTCTTGTTTGCATTTGTTCATGTTTTATTGTTGATCCTTCATCAGTTCCCAAATATTTATACACTCAAGCCTGCTCAGGTTCTTTTATATCACATTCCTTTCCCAGACTGATATTTTCTTGGTGCTGCAGCTTTCCTGCTTTAAATGTTGCTTTTACACATTTATTAAGACCAAATTACATTCTTATATCATCTGAAAAAGTTTTGACCACTTGCATTTGTGCTGTCAGTTCCTTATCTGGTGAACTATACATTTGTAAATCATCCATAAAAAGAATATGAGAAGTCTTTACACTTTGCTGTTTTCTAGGAGCCAATTTGTAACCATGACCTATTAAGTAGGGTGGCACAGTGATGCAGTGATTAGCATTATCGCCTCACAGCAAGAGAATCTCTGGTTCGATTCTTGGCTGGGGTGCCTTCTGTGCAGAGTCTGCATGTCCTGCCTGTGTTTGCATGGGTTTCCTCCCACATTCCCAAGACATGCTGCAGGTATATTGGACATTCTAAAATGGCCTTAAGTGTGTGTGTGTGTGTGTGGGTGTGTGGGTGTGTGTGTGTGTGTGTGTGTGTGTGTGTGTGTGTGTGTGTGTGTGTGTGTGTGTACCTTCTGAGGAAAGTTGGGTACCTGAATGTCACTCGACACTGTAAAACTCTACTGCCACTCATTCCGCGGACCAATGATCCACTGTGGTGACCCCTAATGGAAGCAGCTGAAAGGAGAAAAAGAAGACCGAATCTGTTAAGTAGACAGCTTAATGGGTTAAGGAGAAGACAAAAGAGCAGCAGTGACAGTCACCCTGGAATATCCCCCTTTGAATTTGTATCCCTAGGATAATAATTTGACCTTTATCACAGCTTAGCTGCAGAGTGGTTTGCCACTGTTTCATGGTCACTAAAATGTAATCAATCAATGTAGGTTATACCTTATACATCTGCAAACACTCCTTTATTCATGAATGTGGGATGCTCTCAAATGCTTTCTTGTAGTCTGTCCATGCTCTTCCCCTTTTTACAGTTCTCCATTATGACTTTTTTAACAACAAATGATCCTTTGTTTCATATGAATTTCTTTTATTACCCTTTTGTTCTATTGCCATGATTGAGTTTTCTTCTAAATGACTATAAACTCTATTGCATCAATTCTAGTGTATAGTTTATCCATTCTTTCTCAATAGTTCACTTTATCATCTTCATGGCTCTTTTTTGGCTTGTCAGATTTTGTGTTTTTTGTGGACTACTACTTCCTTCTACAACAGGGGGGACATCCTCTCCCTGAACCTGGCCCAACCCATTGTAGGAATGTTTTCATGTCTTGAGAATTCTACACTGTCATTTTTTACAGTCTTGGCACCAGTGTGCCCACCAGGACTGGGCACTGTTTTATCCTAGGACTTCTGCATCCAGCTGTCTTTATTTCTTAACCTACTTCTGACCATGGTATATCCTATATAAAATACAGTCTATATATCAGTGTCATCTTGGTGAGATTTTGTAAAAACAGGGTCCACCGTGTGAAGGTACTCACCAAGAATTGATGAATTCAGTTCCAGCAAAACTACTCTCCTTTGCTTGCTGATTTTATCATCTCATTCGGACCCCATTTTCAACTGACTTATCAGAACTGTGACCACAATAATATTCCTCCAGATGTCACAACAACAAAAACCTTCCAATAATGATCTTCCAGATGCCACAACTGTTAGTATATATTGAAAGTGTTATTATTTCCATGTGAGATGTAATATTAATCTGTCGCTTTGAAATGGAGTTTGTATATTTTGTTCTTAACTTGAATTACAAGTCAGACTGACAAAGAATGCTTTTGTAATGGACTCAAGGCATCCTTGAATAGTTCTAATAGTTAAAGAATGTACCACCAGAGCAGTCCACTAGCATGCAGAATGTCTGTGGTAGTACAAGCCCTGAAGGATGAAATATATACAGAGAAACATATTGATACTAGCCTGGAATAAGTTACAATGTCACCATCACATCTTGACTGATAAGAAATAAACATGGACACTCGTTTGTTACTATGGGCTAGCAAGACCAGTTATCTCTGATTTGTCTTTTAATATAAATCTTTGTAAACACATCATAATGTAGGTTAAGCTTATAATACTATAAAATGGATTGTATTCTTTCTTTTAACTAGAAAGATTATACCACCTTGTTTCCTGTAACAGCTATGTAATTGTCATGTTGCCAGCCCAGCTATCTGGAATTTTGTAAATAATTCTATGTCATGTGTGAATACTGATATCATTTATACAGAAATGTGTGTTATGTACTGAGCTTCAAGAATGTAACCACAGCATACCCTGCTGGAACATAGAAGATTAGCTTGCAAAGCTGGGTCATGAACTAAATATGCTATCTTTCAGTTTCACTTCAATAGCAGACACATTGTCTAGAGCTAGAAGTTTTTCTATTGTCTTGAAAGAAAAGTAATTACTAGTTTTAAAATGTAAAGTGTTTTATTGTTTTATGACTTCCAGTTCTGAGCAAAGATCTGAGAGATATGTATTTCTCACACAGAGATGTTAAATTCTGTTACGTTTTTGTTTAGCCTGGGAACTGAAGTCAGGTGACAAAGAGTGATGTCATCCAAGCTGGCCCAGCAATAATGTTTGATATTAATTTGGGAACTCTCTCAGAGAGAGACTGTGACTTTTGTATTTTGTCTTTGACCAGGAAACATATACTCACCTTCTGCACTTGCCTTGCTGTAAGTAAGTTTTTAGGGCATAGTAACTCCTTTGGATTCAGATAGGAATATAGTAAAGTATAGCTTAGATGTTTTCTTTATTTATTTGAAACTGTCCTACAATGTTGTTTTAAATATTTCATGTGATTTTGAACTCTGATGTAACTGATTACTTACCGAGTATTGTCTTGTTCTTTTGTTATTTATTTATTTATTATTAAATATATTTAAACCTTTTAATTGTGTCCCATCTGTTTAGAAATATTTAAGCTCTTAGAGTACTTGCATATCTATATGGTGACACTGTACAGGCCACTCCTAAATAGCCGTGTTCTTGGTCAGACTACCATTTGGATTAATAGTAACATTACACAGTAAGATTGGACACCCTTTGTTAAGGGCTTTAAAGTAGCTGATAAGAGTTGGCTGGTGGTAGTTGGAACTATATAGTCTGGGAAGAAGGGGGGATAGCTAGTAATCTTGTGCCAGCATTTCCCGTGTGTGTGTGTGTGTGTGTGTGTGTGTGTGTGTGTGTGTGTGTGTGTGTGTGTGTGTGTATATAAATCAAATCTCAAAGAGTGTATATGTCAGCTAATTGGGCAGGGACATGAAGCACTGGTTGGAAAGAGAGAGTACCGGAGATCTTGGTATGGTCACTCAGCTGAGATCTCAACCCTATAGCTCTGTCAGTGAGGAGGCTTATTGGGGATTTGGAGAAAGTGGGAGAAACCAGCCCCAGACTGACTTTGATCTCTGTGTGCTCTTAAGATAAATTGCACGTTACTGATTGTGTACTTGTCATCCTCCCAATGTGTAAATTCCCCACTGTTGCCAGTGGTGAGGACTGAGGCTCCTTGATTATTGGGCCAGTGCAGGAGCATCACAGTAACTACAAGTTCAACATGGAAAATATCTTATATGTAATAAACTAGCAATGTATCTGAATGCTTCAGAGTGATGTTTTCACTTGTGCGCTAGACATTTTTAACAATGGAGGTTCCACAAATCCAGTGAAATAGAGAAGTGGACATGGCTAAAATTAAGCTTGTCATGAACATTTGTAAAGCAACAAGGATCCATACAGCAGGATATGGCAGAAGGAAGAAAACAATGAAGTTGGTGAGGAGTCCACATAGCGGCAACTGTCCACAACCTCCATGAACCTGGCATCAATTAGAAGAAAGTGAGTGACTGGATACTTATTATGTCTTTATTTTACATTTGACTGGGATTGTCCAACTGAGCTGAAGAGCCCTTTTTCAGTGGAGGCCCGGGGAGAAAAGCTCCAACATATAATACAATTTTCATTATAAATTAGTATTAAACAGCAATGTTACAGGATTATTACAAGGCATTAAGTAGCAATACAATGTTATACAGTGTCAATAATCAGGATTATAGCAAAATATTTACAAGATGTATAAAAAGAAATATGTCATTAAGATGAATATAGTTTTTGGGGTAAGTGGTTACAAAAACCCAGTTTTATCATAATGTAGTTGCATGAAGGCAAGACAGTTACAATAGAATGTTTCTCTGAGGCAATTTGCTTAATGGATTTTAGAAGACAGTAGAAAGAGTATTTAAGGAAGATTAGACAGAGCTCATGAGAAGAGTGAGTTAAGGGCAGAAAGTAGATTAAGGTATGAGAAGTAGGGGATGTTAAGGAGGGAGAGTGCAGTGGCAGGACCAGTGACTTTTAAAGTGCTCTTTGGTGGAAACATACACTCACTTTCTGCACTTGCCTTGCTATAAGTTTATTATCTTATTTTCACCTTCAGATGTCTTATGCCAAGTAAGGATTTTTCATTTTCATAAATGGATGTATTTAAACAGACCTCATGAAATTACAAGTTTTTTGCCATGCATCAAGTAAGCCTTACTAGCTGTTACTTACAATTGTATTTACCTTGCTGCACATAGAACAATTTTAAAAAGTATAGATATGTAGTAGTTATACAAGGAATTCACAAAGGAAGGCTAGAGGCTTCAGAAACTTCTAGTGTAGAAATTTAGGAAGCAGTACATGAGAGAATATTTAGAAATACAATTGGTTAACACTGTTTTATCAGATAAAAATTTCAGTTTATAGACAAAGATCCAACAATCACAACTTCTTCTAAATCCCCAAAACTAAACTTATAAAACTGGAAAACAGAAACATCTGTAAGGTAGCAGGTATTGCCATACACAAATCATCATGAATTCACTTTAATTCTGTGTATTGTTTTACACATTTAAAAGGATACTGCCAATAAAGCTACTTTTCACTATTTAGACTTTGACTATTACTTGCACCAAAACTGTCTTATTTATTCCCAGGTATTTATTGGAGCTTTAAAAATTCTTCCTATTTATGGAGCCATTCCCTATCTGCATCTTGCTGTAAAAACTTTCTCAGAAATGCAATTATATTAGAAATATTAGGTATACACCTTGATATGTTCAGCATCAATCTGAAAATCTTATAATATCTACTTGTCTTCTGGCCTTGGCATTTGCACAATACCTTGAATATTTTTCTTTCAGGATTAGGTTTCAGACCCACTAATTTTAAAATATGTGCTATTTCAGACCTGTCACTCTGAGCTTATATTTTCTTTTATTGAGCTTAAAATGACACTGCCTTAATATATCAAGCTGATGGATCAATCTTGTCATGCTCTCTTAAGTCTGACACCACACTAAGACACTATCAGCTATGTTCACAACACCTTCCATATCATAAATAACTTGTGGAATAGCTCATTGTACCACCTCTGTTACTGATGAAATACTAAACTGAAGTCTAAGAAATGTGTACCTTACTAATGGTGTATTAATGTACACAATTTGTTGTTTGCTTCATTTGATATATTTGCCAAAAAAGCCCTATTTATATGTAGTACTGAGAATAACTAATATGGTACGGCGGTAGCATTGTTACCTCACAGCAAGAGGTTCTCCCGTTCGATTCTTGGCTTGGCTTGGGGTGCCTTCTGTGTGGAGTGTGCATATCCTCCCTGTGGTTGGGTAGCATTCGAAAGACATGTGTGTGTAAATGGGCATGCCTTCGTTAAAGGTTGAGCGTCGAGCTGGCACCTCGGCATTTCATAAAATCTACTGCCAATCATTAGCGGACCGGAGTTCCGCTGTGGTGACCCCTTACTGGGAAAAAGCCGAAAGACAAACAACAACAACTGAGAATAACTAAGATTTTGGCATTCTTGAACCTACTTCTCATGCAAGCAAGGGGCAGTGTTCTCATTTACTCTACTTGGATCATCTTGATTAATATAAATATAAATGTGAATGTTGTCTTTCTTCATTACAGTTGCCATACTACTTATTTATTCTGTTGTATTTAATTTCTACTTTCTACTTAATGAAATATGAGATCTCTGTTCTCTTATTTTCACATTTTGCCTTGCTTTTGAGTGCTATGATTGTTTTTTTAGGAGCATGAATCACTGGCACAGTATCTGTTAGATATTTAGCTAGAGAATTATAAATGCACGTACCTCTGTTTGTTAGTGAGATGCATATAAACTTCTGTTGCTATAATATATGCAGGAATAATATAGTCAGCTATATGCATAGTCTGTTTGCTAGCATACATATATTAAAAGGTTAAACTGTTCTCAGCTAAAAAACAAATACATAAAAGGCATTCATCTGTAATGTAACATGTATGTTCGGGTTTTGGTACAGCTTGAGAAAAACGCTGATAAGGATAACTCCTAAAAGAGCCATTCAGTTGTGTGTAACAAGCTTCAAGGGAAACAGATAAGGACCCAGGTGCAAAAATCAACGGACTTCCTAGACTGTTAGAAATTTTGCCTTGAAACAGAACATAAAGGAGCTTATTAACAGACTGCATGACATCAAGTGTGGGTTGTATCAAAAGACTGCTTTCATACAGAAACATTCTGTAACGGGAAAGACTCCCTAAAAGTTTAATACACTGTCTGTATGACATCAGAAAATACTGAAGTAATGACTTTGAGAGTTCCCAAAAGACTGCTTTTATAAGAATGACTATATATGAGATCTGATCTGATTTCTTATTAGATCTGCTTAATGGAGAACATCTTTCATGCTGTATGAAGAGCAAATCTAAAGACATTAAAGCTGTAAACTGTACAGTATTGTATGTGTCATCTGTTATATAGACAAATTATTTAGTTCTGTGCAAGAAAGATAATAATATACTGCTATAGTCTGCAAAGTTTATGAGCACTAACCAGACTTTTTTTACAAGGCACTAAAACAGCAGCTAATCAGACTTTGGTTCCAGCATGCAAAAGCTGCTTAGACTTTTATTATTACTAGGCACCAACACAGAAGCTGCAGTTGGCAGTATCAGTAAGTAAGACAAGACTGTTGTTTAGTGTTTTTATTAATTTTAAATAACTTTTCAATGGCGAGCTTTGCTTGTATCTGAACATAGGGGGAGTGGTGCCTGTGCCTTGTATAAGGTCACATCAGTAAAAGTGCAGTAATTAACATTTATGTATGTGATTAAGTCTGGAGTAGGAGCATTTCAGTTTCCAACAGTGACGTCTGAATCCAGAGTGGACTGCCATGCAGGAAGTGAGGAGTGCCATAAATTCTCCAGGTTGGTAAAATTTCAGATTCAAATCTGCAACTGCCAGCATCATTTTACCAGCTTTTCAAGTAACTACAGATGTTTTCAAGCCATCTACAGTAAGGAGTGTGGCCAACTGTCTCTGTAGACTTTAGTAAGAAAATATATGCTGTTACATGACAGCATGAATGCCGTAAATTAGGCTAGTAAAAAAATAGTAAACACAGTATTACTATTAATGTGTCAGTTTTAGATAGACTACAGAAGTTGTATAAACAGCATATTAGCAAATGTAAAACCTTATTAGGGCAAGTTGACAGTCAGGAATTATGTAAATGGATTATGTTTGACTGGTATCTTAAACAGAAACATGATTGGTATGACAGTAAATGTTTATTTGTGCAAGTCATATGAGAATGGTAAACAACCAGATAATGGTCATACACTTGCATTATGTCCTATCACTACATGTGAAATGTTAATTTCTGAGTTACAAGAGCAGTCATACCAGTTAGTGACAGAATCTCCTGTACATTTTGTTAGACAAAAGTTTAATAAAGTCATTGCACAGTACAAAACAGATAAGGAGAAAGACGAGGTTCATGGTGAACTGACAGAAAGATTTAATAAACTTCTAAGAGAGACAAAGTGAGCTGAGAAAGTTTAAAAAGCATATGCAAACACTTTTTCAGATGTGCATAAGAGTTTTAGAGTCAGCAGAGCAGAATACTGAGAAATATCAGACAGCCCATGCAGAATCACAAGACAAAAAGAATCTGGTTAGTAAAGAGTTAAAACAACAGCAGTTAGCTACACTAATAAAAATAATTTATGATATTCTACTCTACCTTTAGAAAATGGTTGACATACACAGCAGAGCATTACTCAGATGTTTATAAATTTTTATTCCCAAGTGTTTTAAAACTTTCATCCAGTTAAAGCAAGACACTTATTAGTTAAAAAGTAATGTAAAACATATTACTCTGTTCTCATAGCATACACACAAGGGCAGTTTCTCATAGCTAAGCTGTTAAATAATTTCAAAATCACCATTTCAAATAACAGAACAGTTCTAGAGCATAAACATCAAATGAAAATATTCAAAAGCAGTAAAGGCATGAGGTCACAAGACTAACATGCATTTATTTTATTTTCGCCTAAAGTCCATCTGTTTAAAATGCACAGGAGCAGAAGGCAGACAACAGCAAATGTAAATAATGTAAACATACCTGTTCTAAACATGTGTTAGTTAAGCCAATATTTATTTTGTTTCTTATAATATTTTGTGATTGTATAATAGCATCAAAAACAGCAGAGACTCCAGATAAAACAGTATTCAAAAGCAATGTTAGTAATATAAGGTTGTACTGAGTACATAATACTACAAATAAACCCCAAGTTTAAAATGTATTACAAATACTTATTATAATTCTAAGTGTTTTACAACTGCATTTTAATATCAAGTTGCAAGTATATTAACAAATAAAGGTGGGAATTCTACTGACCCATCTAACTATAGACCCATAGCCATACTTTCCCCTCTCTCTAAAATTTTTGAAAAATGCATTCATACTCAGCTGCTCAATTTTGTCCTCCAGGAAATCCTTCTAACACCCACTCAACATGGCATCCGGCCAAACCACAGCATTTCCACTGCACTCTTATATTTTACACACACTATACTTGAAGCCAGAGATAATAATAAACTTGTATCCTGTCTTTTCCTTGACCTCTCCAAAGCTTTCAGCACATTTTCTCACTCTATACTTTTATCTAAACTTGCCAGTCTCAATCTCTCTGGTTCTCCCCCTTGGCTGGTTTACCAGTTATCTCACCAATAGGCAACAATCTGTCAGATGGCTCTCTTCCTGCTCCTCCTTCCTACCCATCACATCTGGAGTACCCCAGGGCTTTATCCTGGGCCCCCTTCTGTTCAATATTTTCACCAGTGATTAAAATACCTCTTGCAAACAGCTCTCCCTTATTCAATATGCTGATGATTCTACACTCATCTCCATTTCTAACAATATCTCTGACCTCCATGCTTTCACCCAGGCCTCTTTCCTATCCATTGAAAAGTGGCTCTCTGATAATCAGCTCATCTTAAATCCAAAAAAAAAAAAACTCCTGCTATTTCTCCCACATTCTCTCTCTCAACATAAATCAACCTTTGCCATTACATCCTCTGACACAGCCACCATTAAACCTGACCCCCACACTAAGCTCTTAGGTACAATCATAGATGATGAACTTAAATTTAACTTCCTTATCCTCCAAGGTATTAAAAAACACCAAAAATTTGGTCTACTACACCAAAATCAAAAATGTATTACCTCTAAATAGACTCTCCCTGGCTCAGGCTCTCCTTCTCCCCTTCCTTCTCTATGCCATTCCAATCCTTAATAACTTGCAATCTGCAGTCTTGACTAAACTCCAACAAACATGCCAGAAAATTGCTAGATTTGTCACTAACACACCACAAAACTCTCACCACTGCCTTGCACTCAACTCTCTTATATGGCTGGAACTCCCCTAACAGCTCCCACTATCAAAATTTCAAATCACACACTCAGTACTGTATAAACCATCTTCCTGCCCTTCTCTCTCTCCTCCCTTGTTTCATATTACACCCACACTCATCCCCTCCGTACTTCCAATCAGCAACTCCTCAATATTTATAAACCTAACAAAAACATTGGAAAATTACTGTATAAATGCTCTATAGCCTAAGCCTGGAACAAACTCCCCCTAGCCATAAGATCCATCCCTCACCCTAGTCACTTCAAAAAGGAACTTAGACTACTCCTATTTAACTCAAAGACCTGCTCCTGTCATGACCCTACCTAGTTTTTCTCTCACTAATGCACTACCACTATTTTATTACACAGTCACCTCACACCATTATTTCCTATTCTTCCTTCTTAACACATAGTTTTACTACTCTTTACACCCAAATGCTTAACCACTACATCACATGTAAATATCATTATTACTTTAAATGTCTTCTCAGTACTTGTATTATAGCTGTGTATTGTTTTTTTCTATTTGCTTGAGGTACTATATTTTCTATTTGTTGTTTGCTTTATGTACTTCATAAGGCTTCTAAGATATGTGCTGTACTTCTAAATGTGCTGGAAATAATCAAAAAAATGTCTTCTCTGTACTTGTATTATAGCTGTGTATTGATTTTTTTCTACTCGCTTTATGTACTATAGTTACCATTTGCTATTTGTTATTTTTAGTACATAAGACATCTAAGATTGTGTTGTACTTCAAATATGCTTATTATACTGTATTTCTATGTAATAGAGCTTTTCTCCTTGGGTCTCCACTGAAAATGGGCCACTGGTTCAGTTGGACCATCCATGTTAACAAATGTCAAATAAATAAAAATAAAATGACTGAAGGTAAAGAAAGTTCTGAAGGGGTCAAGGAATGTCCTATGGTGTACAGAGACTGAAATGTGCAGAAAGGGAAAAAAGTAAGACATTTTGTTTTATGTGAGCTCATATCTTCCTAGGCTGGGATGTGTAGTTACAAGAAATGTTGGGGAAATAAAATGTTATTCACGTGCAGCACTAAGCAAAAACTACAAAGTCTGCAGAAATCCTGTTTGGCAATTCTAACAAAATGTCACAATTGTGCATACCTGTCATTAATAATCTGTTTTTAGGTAAATACTAAAAGTAAAAAAAAAAAATCTCAGTTACACCGAGTACAGCCAGTAAATGGGCCATGGTATGCAGTTCAAATAAATTATGCAGGTCCTTAACAGTCAGATGGCAGGCATACATTCAATTCTTACAGCATAAAGTAAATAAATAATACAATAAAATGCTACATACTACAGGGGGAAGAGCACTTTTCAATTCTACACTGACTGTGTAAACAGTACTACAGAAGGGAAATAAAGGTACAAGAAATAAACATATTAGTCTGTGTTAATTATTAAAAGGCAGCCCTGCCTTTTTATTGTCATTAAGTAATTAGGGTACCATCAACATGTACAGTAGTGAGACAAAAACACCAGGAATACATTTTAATGTTTCTGTAATGTTTAATTAGCAGGCTTCAGATAATACTAAGTTTGTAAACTGGACTGAGTGCACATTATAGCCCATGTATGTACAAATTCAAAAACATTATGTACAAGCAAGCGTATGCTGTACAGTAAATGGTTTAATATATAAACAGCATTCTTCAGTGTATAAACCATGTTTTCTACAACACTCTGTAATTTTGTGTAAATAGATCATTTTGCATTCGGGTTTTAAACTGTTCACAGAAATTGCTCCTCAATTCATTAGTATGTATAGTAACAAGTCAAAGCTTGACATTTTTGACATATATGTGTTTTTTTAAAAAAACAAGCCTGCAATGTCTTTGCAATAAAATTGACAAGCATTGTCAATGTAAAAATACTGTATAGAGCATCACTGTATAAAGTCATATTCAGCAATTGCAAAATACAGCTCATAACTGGTAAAACATTTTTACAGAATAGTCTTCTAAAAAATTTATTAAATTGCATAATGCATCCAATTCTAGTAGTAATGCTTGCTATCATTGTGTTGACAATATAAAACTCTAACTTGCTGCATCAAAAGAAAACTAAAGGTTTTGTTTCCTAATGTGTTTTACATAAATCATAATACCAAAGAATAAATATCAGTGTTTTAAAACAAAACAGAGAGCTGTTAGATATATATATTTAAAGATTTATAAATGCATGTACTTCTGTTTGCTAGTTAGATGCATATACATTTCTGTTGCTATAATATATATAGAAATAATATAGTCAGTTAGATGCATACATTTTTGTTTGCTAGCATACATATATTAAAGGGTTAAACTGTTCTCAGCTAAAATCAAATAACTAAAAGGCATTCATCTGTAATGTAACATGAATGTTCAGGTTCTGGTACAGCTTGAGAAAAAGGCTGATGAGGACAACTCCTAAAAGAGGCATTCAGTTGTATGTAACAAGCTTCAAGGGAAACAGATAAGGACCCAGGTACCAGAATCAAAGACTTGCTAGACTGTTACATAACTCACCTTGAACAGAACACAAAGGAGCTTATTAACAGACTGCATGACATCAAGTGTGGGGAGTATCGAAAGACTGCTTTCATATAGAAACATTCTCAAACAAGAAAGACTCCCTAAAAGTTTAATAAACAGACTTTATGACATCAGAAAATACTGAAGTAATGACTTTGAAAGTTCCCAAAAGACTGCTTACATAAGAATGTATATGTATGAGATCTGATATGATTTCTTGTTAGATCTGCTTAATGGAGAACATATTTCATGCTGTACGAAGAGCAAATCTAAAGACATTAAAGCTGTAAACTGTACAGTATTGTACATGTTGTCTGCTATATAGGCAAGTTATTTAGTTCTGCACAAGAACGTTAATAATATACTGCAATAGTCTGCAAAGTTTATGTGCACTAACCAGACTTTTTTTACAAGGCACTAAAACAGCAGCTATTCAGACTTTGGTTCCAGCACACAAAAGCTGCTTAGACTTTTATTATTACTAGGCACCAACACAGAAGCTGCAGTCAACAGTATCAGTAAATAATACAAAACTGTCATTCAATGTCTTCATTCATTTTAATTAACTTTTCAGTATGCTGTCTTATTTGTTTGTGATATTTCCCTGTAAGCATCCTACTCTCATGAATAAACCAACATAGTCATGCAGGATATGATCAACAATGGTTCTGTACAGTATCTGAGACATCTCCGTAGCTCTGTGATTGATCTGAAAAGATATGAAGGCTTTGCTTTTTATGCATAGTTACTCCCAAGCCACAAGACCCAAAAGTTTATGAGAATTAATGTCTTTGAATGCTATGGTTTGAAAGCGAAAACTGTATTTCAGATGTTTGTATTTTCAGTAATGTATTCACCTAATGGTGTCACCCAGGAGCCAGAATAAAGTAACAATGTACACATTGATCTCTGTTCAGATCAATCCAGTCCTAAACCTTTAATTGCATTTTCTGACAAATTATTACACTCTGCACTTGTGTCATGCTTAAAATCTGTATATTGTCCATTAATTCTCAATATTTATTTCTAATAATTTGTCCTGCACTTGTGTGCCAGTACTTCATATACATATTCAAGTTTCACTGTAGCAAGTCTTTCCACTTCCACAGAACCAGCAAAAAATTAATTTTTCATATTTTGCTATACAGTATGCACATTCTTTGAACACACTTTTTGTTTACATATTTTAGAGAAATGTCCTTTCCTAGTACAAATAGAAAGGACAGCTTTTTTGGCATACTTGTAGATGCATCAAGTGCAAACTTGAATTTCGTTTGCAAATGGAGTTTTCTCTTTATTCCATCTTTCTTATAAGGTTGTTTATTATATTCCATGTGATTACAATATATTTGACTTTATTTTTAATTTTTTGGACTCAAGTTTATTTTACCCACCTCCTTTCAGCTTATTTAGCTCCATTTCTGTACTGACCATTCAGTTTTCCTTCCCAGCATCTCTGCTAATCCATTCATTCCCAGTTGAACCTCGGGGTGAAGATCAGGCAAACTGGGACCAGGGTCATTATCCTTTCAGAGATATTGGGTTTTCTACTTATGTCCTGTCATCATGGTACAAATGTTCATGTGGCTAAGGCTTGTGTGCTGCACATCCACAACTCTACTTGTGACAGGATCAAATGGCCAAGCATCCCAATATAGATAAATATGTGCATTTTATCCCCAGTCTACGTCAAGGATACTATCATGGACAGTGTGTCCAAGTACACAAACCCTCTCATTTCCATTGAAGAGATACTAGCAGGATAGGCTTCTTCATTCTTCTCTTCCCCTACACCAGCTCTAGCAGGGCTTGAGCTGTGAGTCAAACTGGAGTCACCTAGGTTGTAATCAGGACATTATCCCTTTATTCACCAGTACTTCTAGTTCCTCTGAACACATCCATAGCTTTGATAAGGTTAGGTATGTTTCTTTTCATAGTCTACTCCTTATTTCATTATGTCTTAGACTGCAAACAATTTTCTCTTTCATTAAAGAAACATACAACTCACCAAATCCACAGATATTGGCTTTAGTCTTTGACTCAATAACAAACATTTATAGCATTTGTTGGAATTTGTGTTCTAAAAATCAAATGTCTAATAAATGCTAAGTTCTTAATGGACTGACAGTAGTTACTGGACTTTCAACAGTTAACAGACACAAAATAAATAAACATCTTGGTGAGCTATTATTTTGACATTCGGTCCTTCAAAAAAGTGAAAGAGTTAAATACCTTTATGACATTTTCCTCAGCAATATAAGATGGGAGAAAGAAGTATTTAGAGTAATATGGCTTTATGCATATACTAGTGTTAAGGAGAAGGAGAATTTGTTTGAAAAAAATAAACATTGTGTTATAGTAAATATGAATATTATAGCTCTGAGAGATTTTAAATGAAATATAAGTAGATAAGGTTGATAAATAAATGAAGACTGGCAGTGGGTATTGAGATAGGGTATACAGACAGAAGAGAGAATTTAAAGACTGAAATAATTTTTGTTTGTTATTTCAGAAAGATTAAATAGTTATGTAAAGGAAAATAGTTAACGTTTTTTGGACAAAATGGCAATTGGGTAGAATTTTGTGATGATGGGGTAGTAATTGAAGAAGGAAAAGTTGTTAAATGTTAACAGGGAAGAGTATAAACAAGGATGATTTGACAGATGAAGTATAAGGTTTATGGAAAGATTATGTGAGTATGAAATTTGTACATGGGTCATGGACAAAATGGTGGGTTGCTTTCAAGAAAAAAATGTAAAAAAATGCATTTACAATTGGAATTGGAACAAAGAAAAAGGAGTACTGTGAGATAGTAAAATGTGTGGAAAGAAGTTTGTAAAAAATATATTTTTTCATAAGGAAGGAAAGCTATGTGAATGAAATAGATGAAAATTACAGAAAGTGTGGCATAAGCATAAACACCATATTAAAGGAAAACTAAGATGTTTCACCATTTTTAATAAAGGGGTTAAAGTACAGAGAAGGAATGAAGAACAAATAATAAATACAGAAGGGAAAAATAATCAGTCACAAAAAACTGATAATAAATATTGTGGTAGATTATATGAAAGAGATGAAATGGGGAAATAGAGGAGATAATAGTGTAACATGGACTTTTAAATGCATTCTACTAGAATCACTGGAAATGTTTTTCACTTTGGAGGAGTCTGATTTTGTACTTAAGAAAGTGAATGAAGAATACTTTCTTGGGAAATTAGATTTAGAGGTGTGTGGCAAAGTGGAATTTTTATAAGGATTTTTAAAGAGTGGTATGATGAGGGGTTCATGCATGCTAGTATTTGTGATAAAGCTGTGAATATTTTACCAAAAAAGGGATTAAACATGTATCAGAAATTGGAATATCTTGCAACAAAGTTTTTGAGAATGTGTTGCAAAAACAGGTCGAGGCAGAGGTGTATGGTATTAGAGAAAAAAAAGAGACAGAAATTGTCAGTTTTGGTAAAGGAAATTGGAAATTATATACTTGAAGGACAAGGGAGGTAAAATGATGGCAGGAAATATACATAAAGCTTTTGATAGTGTGAAGCATGAAAATTGATGGCATGTTTTGGAAAAGTTTAGGATTATGGGTAAACTTTTTGGAGTTTTGCTTGTGACAATAGTTGTATTATGGTGTTGATAAGTGTATGGCTTAGTAGGCAGACCAAGGTTAGCAGATGGGTAAGGCAAGATTTCCCAATGAGCAGGGTTTTATTTAAGATGTTAATGACTGCAGTGGCAAGTGTGGCAGAGGAAAGAATAATAAAAGACCAGTATAAGATATGTGAGGGTGTGACAATACCTCTATTTTTTTACTATGCAGATAATTAGATAAGCTAGGGATGGAAGAGAGTTTGATAGAGATGAGCAAGAGGTTGAAAGATGTAGGGTTAGAGTTAAATAAAGAGAAAAAAGGGAATAGGTAAAATAAACGCTGAAGGACTTTTTTTTAAATAATGAAATTTCATTGTTGGGAATTAGATTTCAAAAATGGAAAGAAATTTTGGAACAATGTGAAAAAAGAGAAATAAAGGAAGTTAGTGCATTTTGGGTTTTCTTATGTTGTCTTTTAAAAAGAAAGTGTATTTAATTGATCCTATAATTCTGGAAAAGGTAGGGCATTTAGCCAGTATCTGTATACACGCTAAAGATTAAGGAAAATAATGTTTACATATTGTATTTAGGATAATTTGGAGGTCAGGTCTAAATCCTGTTAAGAGAGTATATATATATATATATATATATATATATATATATATATATATATATATATATATGAGTGAGAAAGATGGATGATTAGGATTAATTAATCCAAATGTATGTGCAGCATTGTTACATTTACAGTGGATTTTAAGATGTTAGAATAGAGGAAAATGATAGCATAATAGCTAAAGGTTTTAATGAAAGTATAAGAATTTCTGGGAAAGCATAAAAAAATGTAAAACTGTAAAAAGAGGTAGATGCAAGAATACCAAGATAACGTAAAGTTATGGAAGATTAATAGAAAAATATAGAAGCAAAATAATATTTTTGTGCAATGAGATATTTTTTCATAAATCCATGGGAGGGTTTAAATGAGAGAATGATTAGGACTACAAGGGAAAGAAAAGCAAAATGTAAAAAAAAAAAAAAAAATTCCAGTATGGCAGGAATTTTATATGGAGATTACCAATAGATAAATTTGCATGTGAAAAGTAGTGTGATGCATAAGATGAGTGCAGAAAGCTCATGTCATTTTTGTAGGCAGAAGATGTCAAAACGTGTTTATTTTTTGGAATGTGAAAAGGTAAAAGATATTTGGGAATCAGTGATTAAAGAGAACTGGATTAAAGTGTGCAAGAGTGTAGAGGAGAGTAAATTAAATATGATCTTGATGAGTGAAAAAAAAACAGAATATGGCTGTGGTGGAAAGATGGAGTGGTTGTAAACTTTATTTTTTTTCTTTTTATCTGTGTGATCTTTTTGAGTAGAATTTCTTTGTAATTATATGAGTGTAAATACAGCAAAATCTAAATATGTACATAATTAATATATAAACATGTAACTATGTCTATATAAATGTAAATAAAGAATGCCTACTCTTTTTTGATAAGCGCCATGGGATCTTTTACACCTGCACTACCACCAACTCAAGCAGATGGGACCCTGGTTTAACATCTGAACTGAAGGATGGCACACTCAGAACCATAGCACCCCTAATATTGCACTGTTGTCAGTAGTTGGAATATTGTAGAAACATCCAGTATCTTTTAATGGTAAAAGGTCACTGTAACCTTTTGTAAACTTAATGTATGTATGTATTTTCTGTGGAGCTTTTCTCCCTGGGCCCCCTCTGAAAAAAATACCTGGTACCCAGTTTGATTATCCAAGGAAAAGAATCTGGTAAATAAATACTTTGTGGAGATGGATGAATCCCACACAGACATATGAGAACATGCACACTCCATATTGTAGTGGCCAGAGGTGAGGACTAAATCCTATATGTTGTACTTGAGAGGGAAAAGCCTTAGCCAGCTATGTCACAGATCACAGTAAGTAACAGACAAATAATTTCAAACAACTACAAATATTTGCACAATTAGCCCTACAAGTCCAGAAGTTAAAATAGCATGTATAGTAAACTAAATTTGTCCTAGGCAGGACATGTCACCCTCTTTGACCCAATCCAGTGCATGAGTGTTGGATGTTGAACAGTGATCTGAATGGTGCCTGTGCATTGGCTCTGTTTCTTGAGCATTCTGCTACATGTTTTTTGAAAGATTTTACATGGTGAGTGCCGTTCTGGTTGTTTGAAAAAAAGGAACTAGAAGAGCTTTTTGCCATAGTTTGGTGTACAGAACCACAGTGATGTGCAACAAAGGCCAGTGAGCCACAATACACCTACAACTGATGAAGTTCACATTCATAATCCACTCTTGATATTTGAAATAGTTACTCTTTTTTCATAACATTTTCTTAATAAACCATTGAACCACTATTTCTGTCATTTTTTTTCACAATAACATAAGAATCAATATTCAGTTTTGAAATGATTCCATTCCAGTTGCTGATGCCTCTCAAATTGTATGTCATCTTGTCAGAAAATTAAGTGTTGGATCCAAACATTTGAATTGTTATTTTACTGTAAGTGAATTTGTAGACATGCCAGAGCACATTCACTATGCAATGTTCTTGCAGATCACAAGTGAGAAAAAACATAAAGGTATTTAATACTTTAAACTCAGGGATTAAGATAATAGACAAGTTAGCAGTTATGCATGCAGTGAGCAAAAGAAAATCAGCCATTTGTCAGACTTTCATTTTTAACAACGAAAAGAGAGTTCAAGAACTGTACATATTTGTGTGATTTAACTAAAGACAAAGTACAGTTTTGTACCTACCATAAATGTAGATGTTCGAAGATCCACATTGCTGCAGTCCTTACATATGGGTAGTCTGCTGTCCTCGGTCGGCCCGAATACCAAAGTATTAGGCTGACGTCGGTCATGGGCGCTCAGATCTGACATCAGAGCGTCAGGGTATAAAAGCGCATGACCGACGTCATATCCTCAGTCTTTTCTTGCCCCAGATGTCAGAAGGCCCTAAAAAGAAAGGCCACAGCCAAAAATAGAATACTCCCCAAAAGGCATGTACAAATAACAGCTACCACCCAAACCATACAACCATTCCAAACTACAGAGGGGAAGGAGGGAGACTGCAGCAATGTGGATCTGAACATCTACATTTATGGTAGGTACAAAACTGTACTATGTTCTTCATCTCACATTGCTGCAGTCCTTACATATGGGTAGAATCCCAAAGCAGAGGTAAAGGGAGGCTGGCAAAATCATAAAGCATTGGGAGCTGCCAAAATGCCCTGTAAGATTGCAGTGGCAAATCCAGCCCTAGATTTGGAATAAAGAGGAAGATGGTAATGTTTAGAAAAAGTATGCACTGAACTCCAAGTAGCTGCTTCCAAAATATCTTTAGTAGCTACTCCTCTTAAAAAAGCTGTAGAAGTGGCAGTAGCCCTAGTGGAGTGAGGTCTGATTCCAGCCGGAATCTCCTTACCATGATGAGAATAACAAAAAGCAATACAAAAGCCAATCCACTTAGAAATAGTTTGTTTTGAAACAGGTTTCCCCTGAGAACCCAAAGCAAAAGAAACAAATAACTGCTGAGACAGTCTGAACCCTTTAGTCCTGCTCAAATAATAACGCAACTGCCTGTGAATATCCAAAGTGTGCAAAATTTTCTCCCCTTTATTTTGGGGATCTGCATAAAAAGTCGGCAAATGAATTGATTGGTTCAAGGCCACATTTGAAACCACTTTAGGCATAAAAGTAGGATTAGTACGCAGAGATACCCTATCCTTATGAAAAATTAGGAAGGGTTCAACTGCCATAAGAGCCTGTAATTCAGAAACCCTTCTAGCAGATGTAATGGCCAACAAAAAAGCAGTCTTCAAAGACAAAAACTTTAACTCAGCAGCAGCTGCAGGTTGAAAGGGAGGTAAAGTAAGTTTTTCCAACACAAAATTGAGATCCCAGGCAGGAGTAGGAGCTCTACGTGGGGGTCTTATGTTCTTTGCCCCTCTAAGAAATTGCTTAAACAAAGGATGAGAGAATAATGGAGGGTCACAGTCATAGTGAGCAGAAATGGCTGCAGCATGAACTTTTATAGAGGAGAAAGACAAACCCTTGTCTAATAATTCTGTAAGATATTGAAGAGAAACACTTAAATCAGGCCTGGAAACATCAAAGCCCTTTGTTTTGCTCCAAATTAAAAATCTCCTCCATTTATCAGCATAAACTTTCCTTGTACTAGGCCTTCTGGCCTCCAAAATAACATTCAAAACTTGTTGTGGAAGCTGCGACCCTCCAGGTTCTAGAACAGAATATGCCAGGCTGTTAGATGCAGGGACTGAATCCTGACATTGAGGAAATGATTGCCCTCCTGTGACAAAAGGTGCGGAATCGAAGGCAAAGGCCATGGAGGCTCCCGTACTAAACTCCTCAGCAGAGGGTACCAGTGCTGTCGAGGCCAATCTGGAGCTATTAGAATCATGGAGGGCTTGTCTTGTCTGACCTTCAAGAGTACCTTGGGGGGGAGAGGCAGAGGCGGAAAGGCATAGACGTGAAGATTGCTCCAATTGAATGATAGAGCATCCACTTTCCAAGCTGTGGGATGAAACATTTTTGTGCAAAACTTTGGCAACTGGAAATTTAGTGGAGAAGCGAACAGATCTATGTCTGGAGTTCCCCATACCACTGTCAATTTTCAAAATACATGAGGATCCAATTTCCACTCGTGGGGATCCACTATCTGTCTGCTCAAAACATCTGCTAAGGAGTTCTGTGCTCCTGGTAGAAACCTTGCCTGAAGATTGAGGTGTAAACTGAGAGCAGTCCCCCACAAAATCATTGCTTGCCTGCAAAGAGGGTACGAATGGGTTCCCCCTTGCTTGTTGATGTACCACATGACAGTTGTGTTGTCTGTTTGAATCAACACTTGCCCTGGGTGAAGTAAATCCTTGAAAGCCATCAATGCAAATTGGACTGCTAACATCTCCTTCAAGTTGATATGTAAATGTTGAAGTCTGGCAGGCCACGTG
Source organism: Protopterus annectens (assembly GCF_019279795.1). NCBI lineage: Eukaryota > Metazoa > Chordata > Ceratodontiformes > Protopteridae > Protopterus > Protopterus annectens. The sequence continues at coordinate 1,341,916,086 of NC_056741.1, read as the reverse complement.
TCTTGAACCCATTTTCCATTGAGGTGTGCTCCCCAAGCCTTGTCCGGGGCATCTGTCGTTAAAATCTGACTCGCCTCTGGTCGGATCACAGAGAGTCCCTTGTTTAGGTGACATTCCTGAGCCCACCACAAAAATTCCTTTTGAATGCAAGGTATTATTTGAATGACAGTGTCCAGATCTTGGCAGTGTTGTGTCCATACATTTTTGAGATACCATTGTAGCTTCCTCATATGCAGTTTGGCATTGGGAAGCACCAGAATACAAGATGCCATGAACCCCAAGGCTTGAAGGACTGTCCTTGCAGTCAGCCTGGACGGTAGAGACAATTGATGGAAGTAAAGAGTAAGGTTATTTTGCTTGTCCGGGGTCAAAAAAGCCATCTGGGAAGCTGTATTCAGTCTCACACCCAGAAAGCACATTTCCTGAGAGGGTACTAGACTGGACTTTGTTTTGTTCACAGAATACCCTAGGCACCTTAACACTGCCATCACATACTATAGATGATGAAGAAGTTCGTACTTGTCTTGAGCAAGAATCAGGCAATCGTCCAAATAAGGATAAATTTGTATTCCTCTTAACCGTAAGAAGGCTATCACTGGAGCCAGAACCTTTGTGAACACCCTGGGTGCAGTAGATAAGCCAAAGGGCAATGCAGAGAACTGATAATGTAAAGTCCCAGCCCAAAAACGCAGGTACCTCCTGCAACTGGGCCTGATAGGAACATGAAGATAAGCCTCTTTGAGATCCAGAGTTACCATCCAGTGATCTTTGCCCAACAGAGGTAGAAGTTGTTGCAACGTCAACATTTTGAATTTTGGAATGTCTAGGTATGTGTTGAGGATAGATAAATCCAAAATCGGTCTCCAAGTGTTTCCTTTCTTTGGTACTAGAAACAGGCGAGAATAAAATCCTAGGCCCAGTTCTGACAGAGGGACCTGCTGTATAGCCCTCATTTGAAGAAGTAAAGAAATCTGCTTGTGAGCCTCTACCCTTTGCTGAGGAGGAACGTCTGGCATGCCTTTGAAAGGAGGCAATGTATGGAAATAAAACTTGTAGCCTCGGTCTATAATGTCCAACACCCATTTGTCCTGGGTGACTAAAAGCCAGTTTTGCTTGAAGAGTGCCAACTTTCCTCCCAAAGGAGCTGCCAGACAGGAAGAATCTGGCAGCTGAAAATGCAGGTCATTGGGCCTGTTTACGAAAGGACTGGTCCCTGTCCTCACCTGTAGATTGTGCAGGTGAACTCCACGTTCTAGGCCTGAAAGTACTCTGAGCTCTGCCCCTACCACATCTAGATCTACCCCTAGACTGTGAATCAGAAGAAGGATAAGCCCATCCCTTAGTAGGCCAATTCCTGCTAAACTTAGGAGGCTGTACCTGCAAAAAATCTTTAACAGTCTGCATAGACTTAGCCTTGTCTTCCATTTTCTTCAAGACAGACTCCACAGGAGAACCAAACAAAACTTCAGACTGTAACGGAGCATCCAAAATTCTAGTTTTAACATGCTCTGACAAATTCTGATCCTTAAGCCAGGCGTGCCTGCGAATAACTGAACCAGTGGCAGCCACCCTGGAAGAAGCCTGTAAAGCATCGAAACCACACTGCAAAGAATGCTTACCCACCTGTTCAGAGGCATGTACCAAATCCTGTAATTCTTTACACTCTATGCCCTCTGCCAAAGCATCCACTTTAGATTTTAGTTGAGTAAGGAGAAAATTCTGATACTTCAACATATGAAACTGGCAAGTCAAAGCCCTCATTGCTAAAGTGGAAGAGGTATACACTTTCTTACCCCATCTATCCAAAGCTCTAGCATCTTTATCAATAGGAACTGGATTCTTTACAACAGAAGCCCTGACACCCTTAGGTCCCTGGCTAATAGTTTCTGGGTCAGCCCTTGGACTCTTATACAGATATTTATGAGCCTCAGGTACTCTGTAATACCTGTCTGGCTTAACTGGCGCAGGAGGCAGAGAGTCTGGATTAAGGGAAGCCTCGAGAAAACGTTTGAACAACATCCAAAACAGGAGGTATAGCCAAGGGCCTATGCTGTGGTAAAACAAAAATTCCCTAAGCCTCTTTCGGAATCTGAGAAATCCTGACCTTCCCATTTAAAATGTTCCCTCATAGAATGCAGGGTTTCTGAAAAGAAAAATCCTCTGGAGGAGAAGCAGAAGGAGTGGAATCCTCTGCCTGAATCAGAATAAGGAGGAAAATCCTGAATGTCTTCAGCAAGACTCTGAGTAATCTGAAGCCTGCTCCAAACTTTCCACCTCTGGCTCCACCCTAGGCCTCTTATCAGGAGGGGGCATAGAACCTCTGATTAAAGAAATTAAATCTTCTGCCATTTTAAACATGTGTTTTTTAGGCACAGAACCTGCAGAACTAGGACTGACACCCGTGGAAGGCAAACCAGGCCTGCCTTTGGAAGGAGCCTTAGAGACAGAAGGAGAAGGCCTAACCACCTTAGGCAAGGAAGGGAGAACAGCAACCTGAGAGGCCCCCTCAGCCTGACCTGACTCCTGAGAGGCCACATCTTGCAAAATTAAAGCCTCCCCCTGAGACTCAACTGAAACCTCGGCTGGATCCACAGATTCCACCGTAGTTTCTAAAGAACCGGCGTCCGGAACGGACGACTCATCTTGCCTGGACTTTAAAGATTTGTCTTAGCGGGCGCCGGAGGATCCGACGGCATATTATAATTACACCGCTCAAGACAAGCCTAGCGCAATCTAACCTACGCTTAATGGTGCGCTTATTAAACCTAGCACAAAAGCGACACCCGACTACGTCGTGCTCAGGTCCCAAACAAGGAATACAAAGAGAGTGGTAATCCCTATGCGGTATCTGTTTCCCACAAGAAATACAATTATTCATTTTTTCTGACATCCGGAAATAACTGAGGCAAGAAAAAACAAAAATATTCCCCAACGGGGTACTTAGCCCAACTTGGTTTCGGTCTGAAACTCAGAATATGAAAATTTCAGAACGCCGAACGGCATTTGCAAACGCTGCTTCTGCATCGGACCATGCGGCAAAAAAGACTGAGGATATGACGTCAGTCATGCGCTTTTATACCCTGACGCTCTGATGTCAGATCTGAGCGCCCATGACCGACGTCAGCCTAATACTTTGGTATTCGGGCCGACCGAGGACAGCGGACTACCCATATGTAAGGACTGCAGCAATATGAGATGAAGAACATCAGCAAAAGGCAGTGAGTTTGGTGAGCTGATTGGTTTTCTAATCAGAGACATATGGGTTCATAGGTTCATACTAGGCTATCTGCCCTAGGGCATTTATAAGCCTAGCCAGAGTGTGTTTGGCTTTCGCCACCCATTTTAAATTAATTTTGCTATGCCCTTTTTCGAGGTTAGTATACTGTGCCTCTGTCTAACAGTGACACAGAAGTGATACCGGGGTAAACCTATGATCCCCCATCCACTCATCAAGATTCCTCTTGAAGAGAGTCAGTGAGGGACTCTGCCTAATCTGGGATTTTATTCCAGAGTGAAGGGAGCCTCTGGGTTATTAATCTGTCCCTCCAGCATGTCCTATTTATTTCAGTGCTGAGGTTCAAGTCTCTCGAGCGCATAGCTCGATGGGATTTGGATTTGCTGAGGTGCAGCATGTCCATTAATTCTGGATTGGACATGGCTTTATACGTCAGGCACAGATCGCCTCTGAGCAGGTGGTATGCCACTGAGTAGAGTTGGAGTTTCTTTAACCTGGCAGCATATGGCATCTGTTTGAGCCCTTTGATCCTCTTGGTGAGGTACTTTTGGGGTCTTTCCAGTTGCTGCAGGTGTCTGGTAAGGTACATCCCAAAAGGGGAATTGTACTCAATTATGGGCCTGATGAGGGATGAGTAAAGAGGCACGATGACCTCCCCTGATCTAGATGTGAATCCCTTCATGATTACGTGGGCTATATAAAATGTTTTTCTAACCACTTTGGCATGGTTGTCAAATGAGAGATTGCTATCAACTTGGGTCCCCAGGTCCCTAATTACTTCTTCCATACTTAATGGATTACCACCTATGTAGTAATTTGTGGGCACTTGTTTTTTGCCAAAGGGGATGACTATACACTTTTTGGCGTTTAGCTTGAGGCCATGGCTCTGGCACCAGTTGTCTGTTTCTATGAGGCCCTTTTGGAGGATGCTTGTGTTGGCTGGAGAGTCGATTATGGCGCCCAGTTTGCAGTCATCTGCGAACTTGGTCAGCCACAGTCCTTCCGTGTTGGCCTGTACCTCTGAGAAATATATACCGAACAAGAGAGGTCCCAGGACTGAGCCTTGTGGGATGCCACTTGTAACTGGTTTGGAGTCTGACATGGCTCCAGCAATTCTAACCCTGTGGGTTCTGTCCTTGAGCCAGTTTGCAACCCATCTAGTGACATAGGGATTTATATTTAAGCTGGTGAGCTTATCTATAATGCCCGAGTGGGGTATTGTATTGAAGGCTTTTGCGAGGTCCAGGTAGGCTGTGTGGACCACCTTCCCCTCGTCAATGGCCTTGGTGACTGTTTCAAAGAAATCGACCAGGTTTAAGAGGCAGGATCTGCCCTTAACAAAGCCGAACTGGGTAGGATCCAGTGTCTGTAGGTCCCCAATATCTTTATTTATGAGGTCCATGATGATCCTTTCCATAGCTTTGCAGACCAAGCTAGTCAGGCTTATGGGGCGATACTTTCCAGGATCCGTTGAGGCACCACCTTTGTGGAGAGGGACCACTGTTGCTGTATGCCCCTCTTTGGGTACATATCCTGTGGTAAGGCTGAGATTGAACAGTAGTTTTATGTTTGGGTTTAGCTCGTTTTGGAGTTCATGTAGGACGCAGCCTGGGACACCACCTGGTCCCATTGATCCTGTGTTTTTTGCTTTGGAGAGGACGGCTCTTACCTGAGCATCTGAGATGTCAGGGGGCAGCACTCTGCTGGGATAGATATTTGCCTTTTTGGTGGGGAGGGGGGGGGAGAAGTTTGCGCTGAACCTGTTAGCTAGGATGTTGGCAATGTCTGTGGGTTCGGTGTATTTTTTGTCATTTTGGACTAATTCTGAGCTTATCTGGGAATTCCCACCCAGGTTTCTAACATAACTAAAGAAAGCCTTGTGATTATCCTTAGTGTCCTGTGCAATTTTTCTCTCGAAGCTGGCCTTAGACAATTTTATGAGTGCCCGTAGTTTTTTGCTAACACTGATCAGAGATGCCTTCCCTTTTTGGGATTTTGCTCTATCATGTAGTAGCTTCCTCATTCTATTGTATAGTTTGTTTATGGCTGGGGTCCACCAGACAGGACGTCTGCCTTTGGAGGATTGGGTCTTGGTTTTATTTGGGATTGCATGATCCATGCATTCCTGAAGGTGTTCATAGAATGCGTTTATAAAGGATTCTGCGGTCTGGGTCGTATTTTCCACAGGCCTGGGGGCTTTGAAGGATTCCACCTCAGTTTTGAGGAGTGTGAAATTTGCTTTAGAGAAGTTTTTCACTGTGGTTTTCAGGGCAGGGGGTGGGGTCAGGATGTGAATATCCAGTGAGATTAGTTTATGGTCTGATCTTACCAGTGAGTGATACACTTCTGGTCTGGAGCATAGAGTCCCCATGTTGGTGATGATCAGGTCCAGTATGTTTTCCCCTCTTGTGGGAGTGGTAACAAGTTGTTCCATAGCATTTGAGTTTATAAATTCTAGGAACCTTTGAGCTTGGGTGTTGGAGCTAGAGTAATGCTCCCAGTCTATGTTTGGGTAGTTGAAGTCGCCCAATATAATGGTGTTTGGAGAGACCTTCATATTTTTCAGTGTTCTCAGGAAGGCCGAGTGGTGTTCCTGGGTTTGGGAGGGTGGTCTGTAGCAGGCTATAAACTGGAAGGCAGTTTTACCCACTGTTAGTTGCACATGGATAGTCTCTGATACTTCGTGCTATGCCACCAACCTGGAGGTGTGGGTATCTTTGACGAATATTGATACTCCCCCTCCTTTTCTGGTTCGGTCCAAGTTTTGGGGCCGAAAAGCATGGTATGAGGTATAACCTGGTAGTGCTAGGGTGCTCTCAGGAGCCTTGAACCAGGTTTCTGTTACTGCACAGATATTGATGTTCTCCATGCTAAGAAGAGTTTTGAGTGCATGCATCTTGAGGTTTAGACTTCTGGCGTTGAGTAGCATTACTCTTAGTTTCTTATATGCTATGAAACTAGGTTTAAACAGACCATTTTCAGAGCAGAAATTATAATTAATTAATTTGTGCTGAATACCTTATGTGACTGCAGTACCAAAAAGTATTTTGCTGCATACAGAGCTCCAAATGATATAATTTCACATAATGGTACACAGTTTAGTAGTCAAAATGCAGATATTTTGCTTAAAAGTTAGGATTTAAACATGTGAACAGTAGCCTGAGATATCTATAGAGCAAAGTTAAATGAAAATGAATGTTGCAGTCAAAAAACAAGTTAAGTAGTGTGTTTGTTCTTGCAAATTAGACTGTTATATTTGTCAGTGCTGGAATACAGAAGCACTCTGCTTTAAGGGCTAGGCCTTTTACCAGCACAGTTACTCATGAAGGCTGAGAAACAAATTGCCTCCTTCTGGCAACGTTCTACTAATTCCCAGCCATAAGAGTAACTTGGCACAGTTATTAAGAAGAAATCAGCAAAGACTGAAGCAATGTGCGATAACAAAACACTTATTTCTGACAAATTGGCAGAAAGTAAACTGAGAATACGGATTGTATAAAATAGTGTTAAAGGTTAAGCAGAAGTCATTGCAATTGGTCAAATGATAGGGATTTGGGGACCCATGTAGATAGTAATCTCTCCTTTGACAATCATGTTGCCAAAGTGGTTAGAAAGACCTTCTATATAGCCCACCTTATCATGAAAGGGTTCACATCTAGATTAAGAGAGGTCATTGTGCCCCTCTACTCATCACTCATCAGGCCCATAATTGAATACAATGCCCCATTTGGAATGTACCTTACCCGACACTTGCAGCAACTGGAGATACCCCAAAAGTACATCACCAAGAGGATCAATGGGCTTCAAACAAATGCCCTATGCAGTTCAACTAAAGAAAGTCCAGCTCTACTCAGTTGCTTACTGCCTACTTAGAGGCGATCTATGCCTGACGTACAAAGCCATGTCTAACCCAGAATTAATGGACATGCTCCACCTCAGGAAATTCAAATCCCTTAGAGATACACGCTCCAGGGACTTAAACCTCAGTACAGCAATAAATAGGATATGCTGGAGGGACAGATTCATATCCCAGAGGCTCCCCTCACTCTGGAACAGAATCCGAATTCATGTTAGGCAGAGCCCCACACTGACCCTCCTCAAGAGAAATCTTAACGAGTGGATGGGAGATCGTAACTTTACCCCTGGGATCTCTTCTGTGTCCCTGCTAGACAGAGGCACAGTAAACTAACCTTAAAGGGCTGTCTTCTGTGACCTACTATACAGAGGCACAATTAACTAATCTAAATGGGAGGCGAATGCCAAACACACTCTGGCTAGGCTTATAAATGCCCTAGGGCAGATAGCCTAGTATCTACCTATGAAACTATGAACCTATGAAAGAAACAAGGATGTATTTAGTTTTTTTTAAGTTCTTTCTTCTCCTCGTCTGTCACTCTGACAAGTGACAACTCTCCCAGTACTCCATGTCCTTTGCTGTATCTACTGGCAGCCCATTCGACACCTAGTCCAATGGCTGTATTTGAGATGGGGTCACTGAAGAACTTAAAGACATCCTGGGGAGTCATTGCTATACTTCTTGAAGCTGGGGGGGGGGTTACAGTTTTTGATCTGCCCTATTACTTCCTTCCTCCCCACTCCTCCTTTGTAGATCTGTGGTTACGGGTAGGCATACAGTGAAGTCATTCTGCATATTGCCCTGCTTCAATGGCAGCTTACCCATACCTCTACTCTTTCTCCTTTGGACCATGCCTCTGAATATGACATCACTGGCCTCCACCAGAGATCGTCGTAAGAGACACCCATCCCCTCCTGCCACTTCATCAGTCAGCTGAGACTTTTATTAAACTCGGTTCGGATGGGCCATAGTCAGAGCTTTATCCCTTCATGCCATTGCTGCAGATGAGGGTGCATTTAGTTGACTGTCAAGGTCAACAAATACAAATAGATATTAGATAGAGCATATTTATTCAAGATACTAAATTTTGTTGAATGTCAAGATAAAAAATCTACGGGATAAACACAAGATTTTTATTCAAGATATCAAATGTAGATGATCAGACTCAAAATATGGAGCAAGATATGTTTGTTGGAATATGATAAAACCCACACAATCAGAGAGGAATTGTGAAATTACTCATGATGTCATTGTTAAGAGCTCTGATCAGAATATTGCAAAGGAGCTACTTAAGAGGTCTGAGCAGGGTTCATTAACAAGCCAGAGGAACAGAAGCGTAGTGCTTCTGAAAGCAATATATAAAAGAGTAATCAGCAAGCTTATCAACTACAGTGACTCTACATGGGTAGAAAGACTGTCATATTTCAGTAAGAAGCAAATAAATGCATATTTTATTTTATTTTGTTTTATTTTACATTTGTTTCCCGGGAAAGTCCGACTGGACGCAGGTCCATTTTCAGCAGAGGCCTGGGGAGAAAAGCTCCAGATAAAATACATAAATCAAACAGAAAGAAATCAACAAATACTTAGACTACGGATATCAAGTTACAACATAGTAAATGTCCTAAGATAACATAGCAATAAAAATGAGAAACTTTAGAACATAATTTCATATAGGTCATAGAAAAAACAATATACATTCCTGACAATAATGTTGATGATACTACTGTAGAAATCACACTTAGAAAGGTCATCCCTCATCACAGTATTATAAATGGGATACATAATATGCTATACTCATTGTGGTGGTGTGGGATGCTGAAGCTAGTCAGGAATTGTTAGTAAGTAAAAGGGGTGAGACAGTGTAACAGCTGAGATGTCATGGCTAATTAAGGTGTTACTAAGTAGTAGGGGTGCAGCAGCATAACTGAGTACTGAGCATTATGAGATGGAAAAGTAAAACAGAATTGATTAGTGAACATAATGTTTAGAGGGGCAAAATAAAATCAAGATTTCTTTATCAATACAAGGGCAAATATAATCAAGATTAGTGGATTAAACAAGAATACAGATGGGTTAGTTCTGTAGATAGAGAAGGATATTGTAAGGCATATTGGTTAAGATGGTGAATAGGTTGTTAAGTACGTATTTATCCTAGGGAGTCACAGAACCATAACCAGGTATTCATATAGTGTGCTTTGAGGAGCTTTTTAAATTGTGTGGTGGAACTAATGGAGGTCAGGTGGCTAGGTAGGGTATTCCAAGTTTTAGAAATAGAATAGTAGCTGAAGAGAGATTTCCCACGTCATTATTATGTTTGATTACGTCTAGGTGGTTTTGGGTACTAGATCTTAAGGTTCTTGGTGTAGAATAAGGTATGGTTAGATTTTGGAGTGCTGGCGTTTTAGCTGGGTGGTAGTATAGTTTGTATGCCAATAACAATTGATTGAGTTTCGGTAGCTGAGGCAGCTCAAGCCAGTTTAGTTGTCTGAGAGATACACAGTGATGGGTCCTATATGTGGTCTCAGTAGCAAATCTAGCAATCTTGTTATAACAAGATTCTTATTTGTTTAGGCCGGCTTTGCGAAGGTTAGTTAGTATTGCGGATGCATAGAGGAGGGTAGACAACAGATGTGTCATGGCTATTGTGGTTTTAGTGTGTTTAATGACAATTTGCTTGTTCCGATAGAGGAGTCCAAGTTTTTTGTGAACTTTCTTGATAGTTTGGCCTATATGAATGTCAAATCTTAGGTTGTTGTCTATTTCTACACTTAACAGATTAGTGTGGGAGGTAGGGGTGATCATGGTTTTGTTATTGGACAAGATGGTAAAGTTATCACATACGGGGGATCTACAAGGGCTGAAAAGAAGTTTTGTTTTATTTGTGTTTAGGATAAGCTGGGTGTTAGTGAACCAGGTCTTGGCAAATGAGAAGCAGTTTTAGGTTAAGGAGTGAAGGTCATCTAATGTGTGGGCTGCACATATGAGGGTGGTGCCATCATGTTGTACTACTGAGGCATTGGTATGGAGGATGAGAGCTGATTGGTAAATAGAGAGAACAGTAGTGGGCCAAGTATGGAGCCCTGAGGGATTACTAAGGATACTGGTAAGAGACATGATAGTTCGTTCTGCCATTTTACTTCTTGTTGGCATCCTGATAGGTAGCTTTTAAACTATGAGATAGAGGGGGGTGGGGTGGATAGTGTATTAAGGAGTCTATTATGGTTGACCATGTCGAAAGCTTTAGAATGATCTAAAAAAATGGCAGATACTAGTTGTCCCTTGTTTCTGTGGTGGTTAACTGTGTTTGAAAAGGACATTAGAGCTGTAGATCTGTAGTGGTGCTGTGGAAGGGTCTAAAGCTGTGCTGCTGTTTAGATAGCAGATTGTTTTTTAGAAGGTAGTCCATTAGTTGAGTGTGAACAACTCTTTCAAGTATTTTTGATAAGGGTGATAAAATAGCAATTGGTCGATAGTTACTGAGTTCTAAGGAGTTGCCACCCTCGTGTAGTGGTATTATGTGGGAGATCTTCCATATAGTAGGTACTTTACACTCTGATATTGATCTATTAATTAGAATAGCCACAGGATAGGCTATAGCCACTGCAGCTAGCTGTAGGAATTCTGCTGGTAAATAATCTATAGCCAGGGTGGTTGGTTTAAGCTTGTGGAGAAGTTTTAAAATGGCTTTGACTTGACACTGGGTGCAAGCTAAAGTGGGAGATATTACCTTGTGTGTTTGTGCTATTTTGTGTGGATGTTAGGGCAAAGCAGCTACTATTACTTTGAGTTTCTGCAAGGGCCTGAACTGTTTTGGTGAAATATTTATTGAACTGAGTGGGGATATTATCATGGTTGTTTACTGTTGCTGGTGTAGGGGTAGCAGATTTACCTGGTTGAAGTATAGAATTTATAGTGGCCCAGAGTTGTTGAGGGTTGCGAGTATGTTTTTCTTGGAGGTTTTGGTAGTAGTTAATTTTGTCTAGTTTAATAAGTTTTTTTTGGCTTTATTATGGAGTTATGAGTAGTTTTGTTGATTGAGTTCTGTTTTTGTTAAACTGTATCCAGGCTTTGTCCCTGTCATTGAGAATGGATTTAGTTACCTTAGTTAGCCAGGGAGCATACTTTGCTTTGATTCTAATGGTTCTGGTGGGTGCATGACGGTTTAATATTCATAAGAAAGTGGAGTTAAAGTAGTATACTGCCTCATCTAGTGATAGTTGTGGTAGTGGTTTCCAGTTGCAACATTTTAGGGCATTTATAAAGTTGTCTGAATTAAAGTTATTTTTGTTTCGGACTACTCTAAAGGTTTTCTGGTTAATTTGGTGAGTTCTATGTGTCAAACTATGTTGAAATGTCAATTATTTCTATGTATCATCTGTGATATGCTGTTTAATAATTAATATCAGAATATTCAGATGTTTAGGTAAGGTAATGAATGCTACATATATGGCTTTATGCATAATGCATTAATCTTAATTTTTTTGTCTTTCGGCTTTTCCCGGTTAGGGGTCGCCACAGCGGAACTCCGGTCTGCTAATGATTGGCAGTTGATTTTTACGTACCGGCTTGCCAGACCTGCCGCACAACCTTCAACGAAGGTACGCCCATTCATGCATGTCTCCATGCAGAAGACGCTCTAACTGAGAATCGAACCAGACAGCATCTTACTGTGAGGCAACAACGCTACCGCATCACCACCACTGTGGTAATATGAGAAAAACAGGAAGTACTATATAGCAGCTTGTATCTTTAAGAAGAGGGTATAGAAAGGGATGCATACCATATGGTCAGTCTGGAGTTTCTAACAATGCTGAATGCTATGTATGGAGTGTAGTTGCTGCCTCACTTACTTCACCGTTCTGATAATTTTTTTCTAGAAGTATCTGCTAGTTACACACAGGACAGACTAATAGCTATGTAATATACTGTCAGAAGAAAAAATTCAAGCGAGTCACATCTGCCTCAGGTGATGAAAATTTCCTTTATTAACTGCTAACCAGATTACAGCAACATGTTGGCCAAGATGATCTCAATCTGATCAGCTTGGTTACTGACATCAACTTTTATACTTTCCTGTTACTAGCCAAAATAGCTTTTGTTACATTTCTAACAGTTGACAGTTGGCTATGAAAAACATCTAGGATCACAATTTACCTCAGAAAAGAATGCTTTACCTCAAAACCACAGCTAGTGTAGAATGTTTACCTAAAAACCACAGTTAGTGTAGAACGTCTACCTCAAAACCACAGTGGTAGCTGGAATTTTCCAGAGCCTGCCTCAGTAAATTAACTCTTATTCAGAAGTATAGAAAACAAGTGTTATTCAAGTTCATAAGCAAACTACATCTATCATAGATAAAGCCCATCTTTAATAAACATGGTTCAATGACCTTTTCTTACCAACACTTCAGCATTCATTTTGCTAGATGGGAGAAAGAGAGAAATAATAGTATGTTTTAAAACTTTTTCTCTTAACATTTCCCCCCTCAAAACACTTTTATTTGTCTTTTTATTTCAGCAATATATGGTAAAAACTTAAGCTTTTCTTTGCATACATTACTTCATTTGCAAGACAAACTTTTAAACTTCAAAACATTTGCAAAAGTCACATTTCAATGTATTCACTTTCACCAGTCTGTTGCAACTGCTGGTACATTGTTTTCGTAACAGCAGTATCAACCAGTCTTTGTAGAAGACCTCTGATACAGGGTATACAACAGCAACCACATACCACCACAATAGCCACAGTGACTCCGATGGACACCAGGAAACTGCTGATGAGATGACTCCATTTTCCAAACCACGTTCATAGAAAGTCTGTAAAGGGATTATTTACCCCAGAGTTCTCTGCCAATTCTTTGGATAACATCTCCAAACCTTTCAAAGCTCGAGTGATGCTCCCATCAGGGGCAGTGTTATTTGGAATATATGTACAACAGAAAGTCCCAAACATCCTGCAAACTCCTCCTTCTTTGGCCAGGAGCATATCCAACGCAATTCGATTCTGCCATGCTACCTGCAAAGTGGCCTCCAGTTGTTGAGCAATACCTTTTAATGCATCTTTGGTATAGTTCACAAAACGCTGCTGGTTATAGTAAATGTAGTTGATTCAGTCCACATTCTTATTAGGTTGAATCCAGACAAAGATGGATGCAAAACCAGCCGCTATTTGGTTTATTGCTTTATATTCATCAGGCACGCCTCTTGGTATGCCAATGCTATCGATGTAGACACTGCTATCAAAGGATTGCTTCGGTGCCTCTCTTTTTCTCTTATTCAACCACCTCGGCTTTATTTCAGGTTCTCTTATGAAATTGCTTGCTGGAACTGGGAAAATGTAGAATGGCAGAATTAACTTTGCAAGTGCACAAGTTCCCTTCCAGGGAATCGTAAGCCTTGATCTGAGTTTGTTGTCTCCACATAACCACCATACGTCTGCCAAACTATGAGTTTGGTTCTCCAGAAATGGATTTTCATTGCCATTCACAGTAACATTGCAATAATTCTGTCCCATATTCCCATAATTCTTTCCTGTGCCATCTCTGGAAATGCAGATATATGAACCTGGATAAGAGATTGCTGTAGGCGGTTTCTCAACTTTGCTTATGACTGGAAAATGCTGGATTTCATCTTTGCATTTATCTTCAGTTTTGTTGAAGAATAACTTTAACAGACACGTCAGATTACCTTCAGCTTGCATCAATGGGACTGTCGCTAGTTGCTGTTTACCTTCAGCACAAGAAACACAGTTCTCACGATGTACTTATCGGGTACTATATCTAACCCAAGATAACCATTCACTATGGTGTACGAATCCCGTCTCGAGTAACAATTGTTCTTCTTCTGTGAAGGCAAAATCTGCTTTACTTGTAGCATTTTTAAGGCTTTGCACTTTAATTTGGAGGGTCCCCAAAGGATCAGTTCCAATTGGAAGAGACACTCCGATTCCATAAACTCCTGAATCACTTTCTTGTGGTGACATGATGGTTATAGTAATTACTTCAGTAACTTGGAAATGTGCAATTTTTATTCTTTGCTGCCTGCTCTTATCTTTCTCCGGTATCACTACACCACTTGTTATCCATCCATTCACATCTGTTGACCACCAAACATTTGACCAGGACGCACAGTCTCTATTGCACAAATATTTTGCAAGAGTCAGGAAATCATTACTCTTCCATTTAGCACAGTCCAAAATTCCTTCACAAAGTTTTACCTTGAACATAGTACTAACACCTGTTTGCTCTTGCAGCACCACCATTCCTTTTTCTCTCACAACTGTTCCTTCTCGTATGGACATATTTACTTTCGCCACCAAAATCATCATCACATAACAGTTCAAGTACCAGTTGAACATGGCCATCCTTCCTTTGTAGTCAGACTTTGCGTTCAGGGGTCCGATGGAGTCTGACCAACATCAATGGTAGAAGGAAAAGTCTTAAGTTTTTTACAGTGGGTGATATGAATCCACGAAGTCCTCTCTGCGATCTTTACAGCCGTAGGTGTTGAGATAAGTACTTGAAATGGGCCTTCCCACCTGGGGGATGACCAGTTCTTTCTCTTCACAATTTGGATCCACACCCAGTCCCCAGGTGCCACGCTTAACAAGGTTTCACTTCTGGAATCTGCAAAGGAGTCATTGGGTTACAAGAGACTTGACATTTAGCAGCTTCTTCATATAATCTGCCAGATCCTCACCCCCCCTCACGTTCCGCTGGCAACAATCCTCACCACTGCGGGACGTAATATGGTCTCCCAAACAAAAGTTGAAATGGTGTAAGTCCTTTGTAGGAGGGTGAGATTCGCATGCACAGGAGTGCCAATGGAAGGCACGCAGTCCAAGATCTATGTGTTTCTGCCATCAGTTTGCGGAGTTTACTCTTCAGGACACCATTGTCTCTCTCCACCAGTCCAGCAGACTGCGGATGATAAGCACAATTGTATTTGAGATCAATTTGAAACACTTGACCCAACTTCTGAACAATCTGGTTAACAAAATGAGACCCATTATCACTGTATATGCGTCTTGGAAGGCCAAATCGGGGAATTATTTCTGTTGTCAAAAGCTTTGCTACTGTGTGTGCATCAGGATGCTTTACTGGAAAAGCTTCTACCCACTTAGAAAAAGCATCAATTATAACTAGACAGAACCTTTTTCCCTCTGAAGGTGTCAACTCAATAAAGTCCATACAGAGTGTGTGGAATGGATATGGAGGGGTAGAGAATGCCTGCTGAGATTTTTTAACTCCCCCCTGAGCATGATACTTTGCACATAATAAACAAGATAAACAGAATTGCTTTGCATAAGCTGAAAATCCTTTACACCAAAACACCTTAGACACTATTTGAACCATTGTCTGTACTTCTACATGGGCAGGTCCATGGCTAACCAATGCAGCATACCTAAAAAGGTTTGAGGGTAATACCATTTTGCCATCTGATGCCCTATACAACCCATCCTGTTGAGTGATACCATATTTCACCCAACAACATTTTTCTTTCTGTGTTGTCAATGTTTGCATTACTTTTAGTGTCTCTAAGTCTAAGAGGTGTCTGGGCTCTAAATCATTGTCATGTAAAAGCAAATCATTTTCTTGAGCTGCCTTTTTTGCAGCCATATCAGCAAGGTCATTTCCCCTGGAGACAGGATCTTTTCTATTGGTATGTGCGGAACATTTACATATCGCTATCTGGAGTGGTAATTGCACTGCATCTAACAACTGTAAAATTAAATCTCTGTGATTTATTGGTTTGCCTGTCACAGTAACCATTCCCCTATTCTTCAACTGATGAGCGAAAACATGCACAGTAGAGAAAGCATATTGACTATCTGTATAAATTGTCACTTTTTTACCCTCCCCTAAGGTACAAGCTTGAGTCAAAGCCACTAACTCAGCTGCTTGGGCAGAATAAATATTTGACAATCCTTTTGCTTCCAAAACTTCAGTTTCTGTGGTGACTGCATACCCTACTAGTGTTTTTCCTACAGTGTCCTTCTTTGCTGATCCGTCTACAAACAAAACAAGATCAGAATCTACCAATGGAATATCCATTAAATCTGGTTGGGGAAGTACTTTGTTATGAATGCTCTCTAAACAAACGTGTGGAGTACCTTCTTCTGGAGTCGGCAAAAGTGTCGCCGGGTTAAGAGTAGTACATCTTTCTATGGTCATATGCGGCTGTGTCAGCAGCACTGTCATACATGACAAATATCGACTAGGAGATAAAAAGGTTATCTTATCTTGCAAAAGTATAGTAGCTACTGAATGTGGAACTCACAATTTTAATGGGTGAAACAAAACTAATGATGCTGAGGCTTGCATTGCCATGGCGGCTGCCACTACAGCTTGAACACAATGCGGAAATGCCCTTGCAACAGGATCTAATCTGGAGGAATAAAAAGCTATCGGTCTCTGTTTATTCCCATGTACTTGTACCAGAACCAAAGTCATATATCCTCCCTTACAATCAACCATTTGTACAAACTGCTTAGAGTAGTTCGGAAAACCCAAAACAGAGGATCCTGCTATCAATTGCTTAATTCTATTAAATGCTTGTATTGCCTTATCTGTCCACTGTATATTACTTTTAGCTGCCATGGGAGTGTCATAGATCAGTGCGGTCAATGGCCCTACTTCTTCAGCATAATTAGGAATCCAACTTCTACAAAAATTAGTCACACCTAAAAACGACATCATCTCCCGCTTAGTCATAGGCATAGGTGCTTCAAGAATTGCTTGTTTTCTTTTATTTTCCAATTGTCTACCTTTTTTGCGAGATTCAATAACCCAAGTACTTTAATTGTGCTTTTCACAATTGTAACTTCTCTTTATTTTCCTTATGTCCTTGCTCAGCTAAAAAACTAAGAAGGGCTAGGGTATCCTTTTTACAACTTTCCTGCATGGGTGAGGCCAATAAAATATCATCTACATACAACAGAACCTGGCTTCCCTCTGGGGGAACAAACTGAGCTAAATTTGCAGCCATTTCTTGTGCGAATATTGTTGGACTCTCACAATAACCCTGTGGCAATCTGGTGTATGTGTATCTTTTACCTTGGAAAGTGAATGCAAACCAAAATCTACTCCCCTTGTGTAGTGGTATGGAGAAAAAAGCATTACTTATATCTATCCAATGAAAAGAATCACCACTCTGAGTTAATGCTCTACTATGCAAAGCCAAAATCAAGTAAATAAATGTATAGCATAAGAGCAAAACAATGAAGAGGTAAAATGTGCAACAAAACAGTCTCATGCGCAACACAAACAAAAGTCCTTGATATCAGAATGTCCAAATGAACGTATTCCAAATGATATTAAAAGCCAGGTTTATTGCAATAGAGGTGAACGCTTAGAGATGGAAACCCAGAGACATCATTTTGAAGTTTGCATACAATGACGACTGATTCCGAGAGGTCTTAGAGTTTTAAAAATGCCAACGACAGCCACTTTGTATCCTGAACTGTTGTTTGAGTGGCAACAGTTGAATATTGAGGTAAGCCTCAATTATATGAAGCTAATGAACAGATTTTTTAGTCCGCTTGAAGAGGCATTGAGACAGGATATACAGCAACAGCGTACTGTGATTTATTCCAACTACCCAGCATATGCTGTAGAACTTGCTTGTAATTTGTTGCTGGATAATGTTGTGCAATTTGAGAAACGCATGCTCAATCAGAAAAGGGCAAAACTCTTAAGGGACACATATGATTTTGAAACAGGACATATCTTTACTTGGCCCAGGGGAACTGACATGTACACTGGGCGAGCGACATCAACTAACAGTAATATCAATGTTTCTAACGCACGGACTGTTGATACTAGCAGATCAGAAGGACAGACTAATGCAACATTATGTGAAGGTGAAACTAGTGTTAATCCTGTTCACAGCCTTGGCTCTGATGTTCATCACCAGGCTGTAAGAACTAATACGGATGTTAATGATGATGTTAATATTAATAATGTCGTTGTTGATAACGTGACTATGTCTGATACCGTGGTTGGCAACAGTACAGAGGCAAGTTCCTCTATACAGGTCACCACAGATCCTATCATTGATAGGATACAACTTGATCCTAATTCTGAACCTGTTGTTCGGAGGAAAACTAACAGTACAAGGGCAGTCTTAAGTAATGAGGGTGTTGATACTAATGCTGTGCAGGGACTTGGCATATTGTCTACGGGCCCTGGGCAGGTTTTTGATAGCCAGCACCCTTTCCCCATCAGATTGATGGCGAGGGAAGGCAGGACGCGTTCTGTCAGCAGAGGGCGACAGAAACGCAAATTGTCTACCGACAGGGGACAGAACCGGACCATCAAGAAGATGTGGGAGGGGAACAGGAAAACTTAGTTTTTAACTTATCTAGCCATGAGTTGACTATGGAAGAACTTCAAGTCCTATCAAAAGGGCTGACCTTTATTCCCACTACTTTTAGTAGACCTGAGGAAACTCTTAGAGATTTCAAATTGTTTATAAGGAATTTATCATTAAAAGTTGAATTTAATGGAGCATGTGAGGCACCGTGCCACCCATTTAAGAGGCCTAGTACTTATATCCCACAACTCCATCCGTTGGTGGCAGCATATAGCAAATTAGTTGAGGATGATCTCTATAAAATGCAGGGACATCATGAGTCACGACCTAGACATAGGTATAATCTTAATTATAAACAAAGAAGGGCTCTTTCTGAATTACGTAATAATCATGATATTACTATCCGCCCAGCTGATAAAGGGGGTGGGATAGTTGTCTTTGACACATCCAGGTATTTCAGAGACATGACAGATTTGTTAAAAGATAGGACATTCTATGAACCCATTTCAGCAGACAATGTTACTGACATTACAAACAGGATACGAGACATGCTTAAGGACTTATTAGCTAGTAATATTATAGATCAGGTATTGTTTGAATTTTTGCAGGTTTTACATCCATTGGTACCTATAATTCAGGGGCTTCCCAAGATTCACAAAGACCTCACCCATCCACCAATGAGGCCAATAGTAGCGGGTAGAGGTTGGTCTACAGAGCCCCTCTCTATATACATTGAGAGTAAACTGAGGCCATTTGTAGATGCCAATGAATTTATCCTTAGGGACACTAAGCAGTTCCTTTTGGACCTTTATCAGTATACTACCACTTGTACATCTTGCAACGGACTCATTTTTGTAACGATGGATGTTCAATCCCTCTTTACAGTGATTCCAAACACAGAGGGTATAGACATGATTGGTTCATACCTTAGGAGATCAGAAACCTTATCAGACATAGATATTGACTTGCTTTTGAGTTTTCTTGAAGTGGTTTTAGAGTCTAATGTATTTTGTTTTCAAGATCATTTTTTTCTTCAGAGGGATGGCGTAGCTATGGGCACACCCTGCGCCAATAGCTACGCCAATCTCGTTATGGCTGAATGGGAAGTAACATTTTTGTTTCAGAATGCCTGGTACACTAGATATGTTCCATTCTATAGGCGTTTTGTGGATGACCTGTTCCTTTTATGGACAGGTACCTCCACACAATTAGACATCTTTATCCAAGAGGTTAATCTGTCCACAGACTTTTTGAGGTTTTCTGTTGACAGATCAGATTTGAGAATACCCTTTTTGGATATTTACGTAGAGAAGTTAACTAATGGGATGATCAATACCGGATTGTATCGTAAACCGTACCACAGGAACACGCTATTACATCGATACAGTATGCATCCGGGTTTTGTATACAAGAACATTGTTTGTGGACAGGCCATGAGAGTCTCTAGATACACCCCATCAGATTCTGCCTTTAGATCAGGCTTAGATGATTTGAGAGGTAGATTGACAGCTAGGGGTTACAGTTTGAGTGACCTTACATCTGGGACTACAGATGTCCTTGATCATAGGGAAGACTCAGCTAGGCTGTATTTTTCTGAAGGAGCCCTTGAGCAGTATACAGCAGACAATGTAAGAGCAAAAGTTAATTCAACTGATTCATTAGTTACTTTTCCAGTGTATTATACCAAGGATGTAGGCTCTATCAAAGATATTTTTATGAAGCACTGGCATATCTTGTTGGTAGATCCTAAAATCAAAGGTATTATAGGTGACAAGCCAAGATTTGTATATAGGAACAAAAAGAATCTTAAAAATCTGTTATGTTACCCTAGAACCACTTTATCAGATGACACCTTGGGTCCTTCTCATACAGTACCATGCAATAGCTGTCATTTTTGTTCATATATATTGACGGACCCTGTGTTTACACATCCCCTAGGGCTAGGCAGCCACACGTTTCGTGTCCGAGGTGACTGTATGTCTAAAGATGTTGTATACATGGCATCTTGCACGGGATGCTCAGCGTACTATGTTGGCAAAATGAATCGATGCCTTAGAGACAGGATTCGTGAACATGTATATCATATTAGAAAGGGCAGTGCATGTAATGCCCTCGCCAAACATGTTCTCATTGCTGGCACTAGTCATTCCTTTAAATTTAGGGTTCTGGAACAGGTTCTTAGGACTCATAGAAGGGGAGACATAGAAACATATACCGAAGCAAGAGAGACATACTGGATTATTAAGTTTAGATCTGATAGAGCTCCAGGATTAAATGGTAAGGTTCCCCTGAGACCTCTTCTGAAAATGAGGAGATTAAAGTATAACAAATGATTAAAGCATTTTATCTGTACATTTTCATTATTGAGTGTACAGTGTTTAGAGGCAATATATATGTAAGATGTTTTTAACAAGTTATTAAGGCAACCTAAAGGACAAGATCATTGTTTTTGCCTTATTGTTTTTATCTTATTTTTATTTTTATTTTTAATTGCTTATTGTGATATAGCTTTAAGAGCTTTTTTAGAGTTTCCCGCGTTTTTATGTATTTAAGTCTCTATTCTATGCTTGATTAAATGTATTAAGGTCTGATGAAGCTTTTTAGCGAAAACGCTCACCTCTATTGCAATAAACCTGGCTTTTAATATCATTTGGAATACGTTCATTTGGACATTCTGATATCAAGGACTTTTGTTTGTATTGCGCATGGGACTGTTTTGTTGCACATTTTACCTCTTCATTGTTTTGCTCTTATGCTATACGTTTAATTACTTATATCTATGACAGAAAAATATCTGTGCTGAGGTAGTAAATCATTAAGTAATGTATAGGGGTCAGGGACCACCAGTGTTCTTGGGATCACAGCTGAATTAACTGTTTGTAAATCCTGAACCAACCTCCATGACCCATCCGGTTTCTTTACAGGAAACAACGGAGTATTGCAGGGTGAATCTGGGCATTCAACAAGAATTCCTACCTGTTTTAGCTGTTCAATAACTGGTTTAATTCCTTCCTCCGCTTGCTTACTTAGTGGATATTGGTGCTTACGAGGTCTAAAACCTGACTTTGCAGTTATACAAACTTCACCTGCTGTTTTCATTAATCCTACATCTCCTTTACCTTTTGACCATAAATCTACAGGTAAGGCACTTAATGCACTATCTTCCTCTTGAGTTAGGAGGATTTGTCATGCCATTTCTGTTTTGTCATCCCTGAAGTGCATTCTTGGTCGTGCCCAAGTCACCCAATTTAATCTTTGTACCTGGATCTGTTGATCTTTCAACTGACTTTCAGACATTGTGTTCCAAATCGTTACCTTTTTTGCCAAATCTACCCAATGTGTCCCCACTGCTTTAGTAACTGAGATATGTGGGCTATAACTTGAACGATATAAAGAACTCATTTCCTTAGTCAAAGTACAGGTTACTACTGTATTACCTTGCATATCCCAAAACATAGCATTCAAAATTATCCTTGCACACTTGTGCTTAAAGAATTCTTTTTCAAATTCTTTATCCAGACCAGGGGCCTTATAGAACATTGTACAATGTAAGTGCGCCGCAACCTGCGGTGACCCGCTCCTAGATTTACTTAGAGCTAGATTGATCAACTCTGTATCAACCCTCCCCGGGCCGTCTGAAATCAAGTCTAGGCTATACCAGTAAAACAAGTCTTGTACTCCCTGTACTACTAAGCCATCCACTCACCTTTTTGCCTTAATACCTTTAGGTGTGGGAATTGCCGCTATTCCAAACACATGCATCAAATCTCTTCCTAGCAAATTAACTGGACAAACTTTTGATATACTTACCCTACACCTAACAGTTTGGTTTGTTTGCGGATCTGTGAACAGTAGAGGATGAGACAGTGGTTCCTTATAGATTTTCCCATTTGCCGCTTTTACAAGGACAAACTCATCTGTTTCGCAGTTCGAAGGCAGAACTGCTGGACCCAAAAGTGTATGCAATGCACCTGAATCACATAAAAACTCCACTTTCTGTCCCTCAACCAAAAACTCTATCATGGGTTTCTGATCTAGATGCATAGCAATACCCAAATTTGCCAGGTTTATGACTTCACAGTCACAATCCCACCCTTCCATTAGAGTGTTCTGACATTCATCGTAGAGAGTGTCTGCCTCTTCATTATCCCCATAATGAAGATGGCGCCTTTCTTTACTATCATATAGTCATGTGGAGCCCTTGTTCGTAAGGTGTGGGGGATGTTGCCACTCTTCACAGTCGGCAGCGAAGTGCCCACGTCTACCGCATTTAAAACATTCTCCACATTTTAACCTTTCCCTATAGGCTGAATGTCCACCCGGTTCATTTAACGTGTCCCATTGCGGGCCCCCACTTTTTTTACGCCACCACGGTGCCGTTGCCCCCTTTGGTCCTGTACTAAGAATATACCACCATCATCCCCTACTGCTAACACTTGTACTTTCTTTTTCTTTTTTAGATTAAAATGTCGCTCAGCATGCCGTGCATATTCAAACAAAGGTTGCAGTCTACATATTCTATGATCTACAATGTGCTTAGTAATAAAACTACTTATCGGAGCCTTACAACCTTTAAGAAAAGCATTCTTTAATTGCTGTTCATACGGACTATCATTAGTCTGATCCTGCGGAATCATCATTCCACAATGGTTATTGAACACTTCTGTCAATCTTACAATATAATGATCTACAGATTCATCATAATTTTGAATGCACTGATTTATTACTGTCCAATTTGCTCTTGGACGCCACTTATCAGAAATTCTCTTTAACAGATCAGTGACTCATGTGTCTAACACCCCAGAATTATGCTTTAATGTAGTGCCGTCATCTGCCTTACATGTCCAAGTACCACAAACTAAGTGCCAATCTGGACCTAGGATTTGTCGCACTACTTGTTCTACTTCTAAACCATTTAGATGATAACTTAAACGCATACCAACTATGTCCTCAGAAAACTTTTGAAAATTAACCTTGGGATGAGGAATACCATCCGTAGCTCTTTTTATATCCTCTCTATCCCAGGGACGATAAACTAAAATAGTTGGTTCTTGTCCAACATCTCCAGCTTGTGGGTTTGCAACTTGTATTAAGGGAAGAGCTTCTGAATGGTCAGAAAGTTTAATAGCCCAACGTCCTTGCCCTGCTGGTCCTGACCTTAACTGCATAGGTTGGTCTACCTGTTGCAAAGCAACCTTAGGTACTACGGGAATTTGTGAGTAAATTGGAGGGGTCAC
This sequence comes from Protopterus annectens, assembly GCF_019279795.1. NCBI lineage: Eukaryota > Metazoa > Chordata > Ceratodontiformes > Protopteridae > Protopterus > Protopterus annectens. The sequence goes on along the minus strand of NC_056741.1, from coordinate 1,341,892,443 downwards.
AACATTTCCTTGGGCAGCTAATAACCCACCTTGCTGTACAGATCCCACATCTTCAGACTGATATCGAGGAGGTTCCCCCCGGTATGGCAGCAGCAATTTCACCATACGGTGGGGCAGTTGCCTGCCTTTGTACTGCACAAACTGTGTGCTTATCCTCCTTATCTAAAAATAAAGCTACTTTTCCACTTGGCACCAGTGATCCCTTCTGATTTATTTTCTCTTTTTCCTGACACTGTTTTTCTTTTATAGCTCGTTTATTTGCTTCTTCTAACCATTTTTGTGCTTGGGGAAATCCCAATTGTCTTTGCTTTTTAGTTCTAGTTCCTGCATCCTTTTTCAAATCTCTAACCAATTTTGCACAGGCATTCTTATTCAGTGTATTTCAACTTCCACTTTCTCAAAAATGTAACATTATTTTTGTTTAAACTTTTCATATACTTAGCATCAACATTTAAACAGGCATCACTCTCACACTTGAAGCAACTTGAACCCATGTTTTCCTAGATTTCTTATTTTAGGACTGTATATTTTAGGACTGCATTTCTTATTTTTAGGACTGTATATTTTTGGACTGCATCAAAATTATTTTTACAGGGCTTATTACAAAATGGGGTTATCTTAACGGGGATCCTAACAAAATAACAGGTAATCCTAACAAAATAACAAGTAATCCTAACAAAATAATCTTAACAATTATTCCTACCCACCCTTAACTAAAAATAAAACCCTTAACTAAAAATAAAACCCCTGTCGACAAGGTTAAATTAAATTAAAAGAAAAAAAAGGTATTTTCATCCTACCTGAACCAGATGAGACTTCGTTTCCCCTTTTGGTTTGGAAACCGTCCCTCAGATAGGGATCAGAGAGTGGCCGGCCTCTTTCCAACGACAAATCAGTCGGAGGGCTTTCCGTCGAGGGAATCTTAAGATAAGAAACCCTCACCTGCACAGGTTTTTCGGTCTCTCTGTCGATCTGATCCGTATCTTCATATAGGTTTCCGGTCCAAAGGACCAAAATGTCAGAAGAAAAAATTCAAGCGAGTCACATCTGCCCCTGGTGATGAAAATTTCCTTTATTAACTGCTAACCAGATTACAGCAACATGTTGGCCAAGATGATCTCAATCTGATCAGCTTGGTTACTGACATCAACTTTTATACTTTCCTGTTACTAGTCAAAATAGCTTTTGTTACATTTCTAACAGTTGACAGTTGGCTATGAAAAACATCTAGGATCACAATTTACCTCAGAAAAGAATGCTTTACCTCAAAACCACAGCTAGTGTAGAATGTTTACCTCAAAACCACAGTTAGTGTAGAACGTTTACCTCAAAACCACAGTGGTAGCTGGAATTTTCCAGAGCCTGCCTCAGTAAATTAACTCTTATTCAGAAGTATAGAAAACAGGTGTTATTCAAATTCATAAGCAAACTACATCTATCATAGATAAAGCCCATCTTTAATAAACATGGTTCAATGACCTTTTCTTACCAACACTTCAGCATTCATTTTGCTAGATGGGAGAAAGAGACAAATAATAGTATGTTTTAAAACTTTTTCTCTTAACATATACTCATTTCACTGAAAATGTTGGATTATACACATTCTAAACTTTTTATCAGATGGCTTAATACATATCCGCTTGAAATTAATTCTTCACTCTGAAAAGAAAAAAATAAAAGTAATGTAATGTTGAATTCTTTTAACAATAGCTACTTAGGCGTTACCTAGGAATCTTATTTGTGGTCTAGTCTGTGCCAGACCACTGGCTTTTGCAAAGACAAATTAATATATATAATACATAGGTTATTAGTGCCCTTAACAGGTATGAGGATATAAGGTATAAACAGCTTTAAAAAAGTGCTGAAGTACATTTCTTATTTCTGTACCGGCATTCAGAAATTCCAGTACAAATGTAAGAATGTGGAAACTGCACTTACTGATTACACCCCCTAACACCTTGCACCCAGGATATCTGCTCCCTTCTCCCCACCCTCGCTACACTTCTGCTCTTGGATGGGTGATTGCACTGGGGATTTGTTGAGAAAGTCTACATAATGGGGGGACATTGTTAGTCTCCTGTAGTACTGGGTGGTATGGTTGAGCTTCTTTATTGTTTCCTTTGTCTGTAAGCTCAGTAAAAGCCGATGAACCTATGAACCTGTTCTGCAACTCCCCACAGGTCCATAACCAGGTCCATATCCAAACTTTTTTTCCTGTCTAATCTTCTGCTTAGCTCAATTTTTCCAGCTACACCACTTTATATCTTATGACAGTTTTTTTCGTCTCCTGACCTATTATACACTTGTCTTTTAGTTTTCTGCAACAAATTCTAGTAAACACCATCTTATCACCATCCCTGTTCAGTAACTGTTAGTACTTTTCCACTTTTGTGTTTTTATAGACAATAGCAGCTGCTTAATATGCACAGAACCATTATCTGGTCTCATGATCCTACTTTGTGCTTACAGTACCTGACATCATTATGCTATCAGTCAGTAAACATTGTTATATTTACAAAGCTATCATATGTTCTTCTGATCCTCTGGGCATACTAGCCCAACACAGCACTTTAGTGGCTGTTTTTACCACAGTATCACCCTACTTACAATACTGAGTTTGGTAACATCTTGCATTTATTTATGTATCGTGTATGTGATGTACCTTTTCCCAGTGCATTGAAGTTTAATTTTGGAGTTGTTTGAATTGTTTTTCATTTTTACGCTTTCTTCTGAATTTTCATTTTACTCTGCATAGGGAGGTTTTCTCCCAGGAATTCCCTGAAATTTAGCTTTAGCTTTTACAGATACTCCTGATCAACAAACTAGCAAACAATAAATAAGTATTAAAAATAAGTTGGGTAAAAAAATTATGAATGAATGAAGGAATATATGAAAGGGACTTAAGGTTATTCTTAAAAATACTGCAAAGAAACAGAGTACAAAGAATTAGTCCAGATAACATCAGTTTGACTAGCAGATGTAGGAGACTGTGTCTAAAGACTAATCCTTTGTACTCTGTTTCTTGTCAGTCCTGCCACTCTCTGGGTCACAGGTGGGATACCAGACTTGATTTGACCCTTCTGGATTACCAAAAATACTGAGAAGAATGATAAGCTGTTAGCTATTCCAATAAATAATGCTCAGTCTAGATGTTATCTGCCAATGACATCTGTGCCATATACATTACTGTGTATCACAAGGCAAGAAGTATGCAGAATGCCAGTACAAAGCAAGATATGTGTGTGTGTGTGTGTGTGTGTGTGTGTGTGTGTGTGTGTGTGTGTGTGTGTGTGTGTTTATATATGTAAATATATATCTATATATATGTATATTAATAGGTTCATAGATTCAGTAAGTAATAGGCTAGTTGCCCTTGTGGGCCCTTTTAATCCTAGCCAGTTTCCCTTTTTGTGCTCAAAATACCCTATCCAGTTTGGTTATAGACTGGCCTTACTTATCTCATGGTCAATAATTATATACTACCCCTAATAAGAATAAATGGGATCATACCATAGGATAGTAGGATCATAGGAGGTTACTATGCTTATGACCCTGCTGCCCTTACAAGCTTAGCCAAGAGTTTATCCTCAAAAAAGAAACCTCAGTCAGCACCTCTCACCCTTATCAATGAGGGACACAGGTGGAACCCCTGGGACAAATTTGTGATTTCCAATCTGCTCATCAGGTTGCACTTGAAGAAGGTCAGTGAGGTACTCTGTTTAACATGTATGGGAAGTCTATTCCAGAGACAGGGCAGCCTCCGGGAGATAAACCTGCCTCTCCAGCAGGTGTTGTTGATGTCACATATTAGATTTAGGCCTTTTGAGCGGGTAATGAGCAAGGAGTTAGACTTACGGATATTAGGCAGGGTCTGATATTGTCTTGTAGGTGAAACACAGATCATCTCTGAGCAATCTGTGCTCTACTGAGTAGAATGATAGTGATTTGAGCCTGTCTGCAAAAGGACAGGTGCTGGAGGCCATGGATTCTCTTTGTGACGTATCTCTATGGCCTTTCCAGTTGGTGCAGGTGTTTGGAGAGGTACATATCAAACAGGGAGTTATACTCAATTATTATTAATGAGGGAGGAGTACAGAAAAGTAATAAACCTCATTTTTTCTGGATGCAATCCCTTTTACTTATGAGATGAACCAAGTAAAAGGCTTTTCTGACCACTGCCAGTACAGGCTGGTCGAATGTAAGATTGCTGTTAACCTGACTACCCAGGTCTCTCACCACAGGTTGTGTGCTTAGGGGGTTGCAATTGATGTGGTAATCAGTAGGGGTCATGTTTTTGCTGAATGGTATGATAATACATTTTTTTGCATTTAACTTAAGGCCATGACTTTGACACCAGTCATTTGTTGCTGAGAGACCCTTTTGCGGTATGTTAACATCATTTGGGGAGTAAATGACAGCACCCAACTTGCAGTTGTCCAAAAACTTGGTCAGCCACAGGCCTTTTGTCTTTGCCTGGACCTCTGAGAAGTAGATGTCAAACAGTATGGGTCCCAGGACAGATCCCTGGGGAACACCACTAGTGCTAGATCTACTGTTGGCAGTGGAGGTGCCTATTTTGACCTTGTGGGTCCTATCGGTGAGACAGTTGGCCACCCACCTGATTAGACAGGGATTTACTCCAAGTTGTGTTAACTTTTCAATGATGCCTGAGTTGAGGACTGTTTCAAAGGCCTTGGCCAAGTCAAGGTAAGCTGTATGTGCTGACTTTCCCTCATCCAGGGGCTTGGTGACAGTCTCAAAGAAGTTAACCAGGTTCAACAGGCAAGATCTGCCCTTGACAAATTTGAACTGGGTGGGGTCAAGTACTTGGAGATTGCCTATGTCCTTGTTTATGAGATTGATAATAGTACGCTCCATGGCTTTACAGATCATACTTGTCAAGCTAATGGGGTGATAGTTTCCAGGATCAGTAGTGACACCACCTTTGTAAAAGAGGATAACAATGGCAGTTCTCCACTCTACTGGAGTGAAGCCTGTACTTAGGCTGTGGTTGAATATGGTGCTCAATGGCGAAGCTAGTTCTCACTGGAGATGGTGCAGAGTACAGCCTGGGATACTATCAGGTCCCATGGAAGCTGTGTTTTTGCCTTGGATAGGGCCTTTAACACTTGATCTACAGAGATGTGAGGTGCAGGACAAGTATTAGGGATGTTGAATGGGCCTTTGGGGGGATAGGGGGTGATGTTTGCGCTGAACCTATCTGCTAGCAGGTTGGCTAAGTCAACAAGGATCAGTGTAAGGGGTACCATTAAGTACTAATTCGGAACAGACCTGGGCTTTGCCATGGAGGTTCCTGATGTAACTGAAGAAGGCTTTGTGGTTTCCCTTTGCTTTGGAGGCTAGTTTCAATTCATAATCTAATCATGATCTAATTTGCTTGTTGAACCTAAGGAGGGAGTTTTTCCAATTTGGAATTTGTTCCTTTTTACCCTTGGACAACAGTTTCTTCTTTTTGTTGTAAAGCCTGTTGATAGATGATATCCACCAGACAGGTTTGTGTTTCCTTGAGGAGCAGGTTTTAGTTCTGTTGGGTATGGCTGAGTCCATGCAGTTGTACAGATGCTTGTATACTGTATACACACACACACATATATATATATATATATATATATATATATATATATATATATATATATATATATTTATTTATATTTATATGCACACACACACAGACACACACACACACACACGCAAGGCATGGGGAACTGACTTTGCATAATGTGCAAATGTGAGTCTTATCACAGCAGAATAAAAGACTTTTACACTGTTAACTGTTAACCTCAGGCCAATCAGGTAAAAACACAATAAGGCTTCTACCAGAAGTTTCCAGCTTGGATGGATTGAAGTCCATGGAAATAAATTCACTAACCTTGAAATATTCAACAAAATACAGACTAAAGTGCACAACACAGAAATACTTTGCATAACTACTAACATATCATAATAAACTACTCTCTTTTCACACTGGATTCTTAATGAAAGGCCCCCAAACCAAGAATTAGGAAGCTGCAAGTAATATCCAAACAAAGTTATAGGATCAAGGGTTTACAGATTTATAGGAGGTCACTATGCTAAAGGCCATAGGTCGGACCTTTGCCAGGTTAGCCATGTTATGTTATACCCATGTTCCCACAGGCCATTTTCCTTTTGCCTAGACTTCTGAGAAATACAATCAAAATAGTAAAGGGTCCAGCATAAATCTATAAACCTATGTAGTAGTAACATAAACACTCAAGAAAAAATAACTAATAAATGAAAACTATAGTGCTGTGGGGTTAAATCCTCCCAAAGACTGCTTCAGTAGTTTCCCATGTTATGCACAACCACCAAAATGACAGTTCCCCTAATGACCACACCCTCAGTAGTCTGTCCATGTATGCACAAAAAGCAAGTAAAACATCAAAATGAATCATTTCCCCAAGGTTCCCTTAAGCAGTTTGTTCATGTATGCAAAAGCACCAGAATAAAAAAATTTCCCAAATTACCTGTTCAATAGCCTGTCCATGTATGCACGTAAGGAGCAAATTAAATCAAAATGAATCATTTCCCCAAGGTTCCCTTAATTACTTTGTCCATGTATGCACAAGCAGAAAAATTTAATATTTTCCCCAATGACTTTTTCAGTAGTCTGTTTGTATGCATAGTAAGCACAAAATTACATCAAAATGAATCATTTCCCCACAAGGATCCCTTGTGTATTTTGTCCATGTATGCACAAGCTCAAAAATTAAACATTTTTCCCAATGACCCCTTCATTACTTTGTCTATATATGCATAAGCACTAAAATGACACACTTTCTCCAATAACCCCTTCAGTCAGGTTTTTCAATTTATGCACAAGCACCAAAAATGAAACATTTCCCCTAAGTACCCGCTCAGTAGTCTGTCCATGTATGCACAAGCACCACCAAATGACATCAAAATGAATCATTTCCCCAAAGGTTTCCTAATTACTTTTCCATGTATGCACAAGCACAAAAATAAAACATTTTCCCCAACGACTTCTTCAGTAGTCTGTTTGTATGCATGGTAAGCACAAAATTAATCATTTCCCCAGGGATCCCTTCAGTACTTTGTCCACGTATGCACAAGCAATAAAATTAAACATTTTCTCCAATGACCCCTTCAGTACTTTGTCTGTGTATGCGCAACCACTAAAATGGCACACTTTCTCCAATGACCCCTTCAGTCAGGTTTGTCCATGTATGCACAAGCACCAAAAATGAAATATTTCCCTTAACAACCCTCTCAGTAGTCTATTCATGTATGCACAAGCACCACCAAATGACATCAAAATTAATAATTTCCCCCAAAGTTCCCTTAATTACTTTTCCATGAATGCACAAGCACAAAAATAAAACATTTTCCCCAATGACTTTTTCAGTATAAGTAAAAACAAAATTACATCAGAATGAATACTTCCCCCCAAGGATCCCTTGCATATTTTGTCCATGTATGCACAAGCACAAAAATTAAACATTTTCCCCAACGACCCCTTTAGTACTTTTCTATGTATGCACAGTCAAGCACTGAAATGAAAAAGTTTTCCCAATGACCTGTTCAGCACCTTAAACCCAAGACCCTCACCCAGTACCATTACTGCCCAGTTACCAAATAAAAAATAGAAGATAAAATAGATAAATACTGGCTGCAGAGTAAAAACAAAATTACATCAAAATAAATTCTTTCCCCCAGCAATCCCTTACATACTTTGTCCATGTATGCACAAGTACAAAAATTAAACATTTTCCACGTGTGTATGTGTGTGTGTGTGTGTGTGTGTGTGTGTGTGTGGTCCTTCAGTACTTTTCTATGTATGCACAAGCACTGAAATGAAAAAGTTTCCCCAACGACCTCTTCACTGCCTTAGACCCAAAAGTCAAAACCCTTACCCAGTGCCTTTCCTGCCCAGTTACCAAAGTCCAAACATAAAAAAATAGAAGATAAAATTGATAAAATACTGGCTGCAACTGCCTGCAAGAAGTCAAAGACATTAATATATTTAACATACCACCACCACGGCACTGACAGCAATGGACTTCAATTCTTGTAAGTTGTAACTTCAGTTCAAACTCTTTACTCTTCTTCAACAAGAAAGAAAGAAACAACAAACTTCAATCACTCTTGATTGACTGAGGAGTGGAAGGAGGTCTGGCCAGCAGATTATTATATAGCAAGCAGAAGCAGAGAAAAACCACGGGAGCCTGTACGGTCACAGAAAGAACACAATGGCTTTAACTGGCAATTTTTTACACCTGCGACCTGCCACTGAACCTGACCAGACTGAACTATTAAGTTAGTCAGGCAAGGGGGAGGCAGACCAATGCATCTGCTTTGTGCAGTCAGGTGTTTTCAATTGCAGTATAGCCCAGTCCCCAGAATCTGAAGTTGAACCCCCCCCCACACATGCACACACACACACACACACACACACACACACACACACACACACACACACACACACACACACACACACGTGGAAGTTAGTCGAGGAAGCCAAGCAGCAGCAGAGGCAGAACACAACAGTATGAGCTATCGGATACTAATCCAATTTTAATAAAAAAAAAAAAAAAAGAGCCACCAGTTTGACTAAAGTCGAAATTGAACTGCGGGCACTGGGTTACTCTGTGCATCTGCTCATTTATTCATGCAGCTGAATGGAGATCACACTATAGTGGGGATTGGGAAATTTACCCTTTCCTTCACTCGATCTCAGAGTTTGTATATATAAGTTAGATGCAAAAGTGGGAGGGTGCCCCTACTCCCTCGCTTCTATCGTTCCGGCACCAATGCTGGAGGCCTATAGTACGTGCCTGTTGTTTCTGATGGTGGATTGTTAATTGAGGTTACTAACCTATGAGAGAAGAAATACTGTATAGCATGATTCTACACTTTATTAGCTCTGAGGTTTAGGATGCATACTCCCATCTTCATGAAAACTAGTTTTAAAGCAATGAAGCTAGGGCAGATAAGATCATAATGTTGCATATGCATTTTATTTTGTCTAAAAGCTGTCATGTGACCTATGGATTCTTTTTTGTTGCATGTGAGGCCCTTCACCTGTTTATATTCCATTGTTCTACAAAGCTTCCTTGAATGCCATTACCTTTTCATTATTTTGTCTTGAAGCAAGCAACTGTTTTCTCTAGAAGATGAATGCCACAGGAAGTCTGGAATACAGAATTCCTATACATTTGTAGTATGCTAGCCCCCATGACAGAGCTTTGCTTCAGCAGTCTGCTATCTTCTTAAATTCGGAGACAATGAACATGCTACGGCCATTCAGCCACCATTGACATGTATATCATGAGCCTACCATCCTTCGTCACAGTCGCTATGAGCCTACCATCCTTCGTCACAGTTGCTATGAGCCTACCATCCTTCGTCACAATTGCTATGAGCCTACTATCTTTCATTTCTCTAAGAATGCATTTGTGCATCATGACCTGTGCATGCCAAAGCAGCTCAACAATAAATTGGTTTGGAGGAGTCTTCTTTAATATTACCAGTAACCAAGACAGATTAGCAACCATGTTTTACCACTGCTTTTGGGCAAGTATTCCAATATAGCATCCATTTGGCTACATAATGGCCATTTTGGTACCTCTAGTCAATTGTTATTGTAGAAAACATTACTGACTTTCAGTCTTTTTTTTGTAATATTTTTGTTAGTCAGGTGTAAATATTGGCTCTAAGTGATTTGGTCACATTAAGTCATGTTGATGTATCACTCCGACCCCATGTAAAAATGGGAAGGGGGGGGTTGATGATGATGATGATGATATTAGCCAGCCAAGCCACGTGGTTTCATTGAAGCAGTGAAGCTCTCTTTACAAGGAAAACCCAGAAGAATGACAAATGCATGAGAAGAATAATGCGATTCTTACTTAGGTCTGCAGCTTCATAGCCCGACAAATTAACTACTACATATGTATTAATGCTATCTGCAGTAGTATAATCATTTCCACAGTCTTCACTTTCATGCTGTATAATTCTAAGGAAATCACGTAACAAGATAAAGGCAAGACAATATGTTGTAGATCACCCCTGAAAGTAGGTAGCTATTTAAACAGAAACAAAATCAAATAAATGAATGAATGAATAAAAACTGAGTGAATGAATAAATGAATTCTATTAGGACGTATGGAAACTATTCAGAATACAGGTGCCTGACTACATGAACCAGAGGGGTCTATATTATTTTCTCGAAGACTGACAATATCAAAGCTGATATTGTCGGCACGAGAATAGCGAAAGTGCAGAACATCAAACGGTTAAACGGAAATCTCTGTAAGGGGAGATTTCCGTTTACTTCAATGTAGTGCGGTCTGGGAGTTGGTATATTTAAGTAGCGGGGGTGTGGGGGACACAGCCCCCCACATGTGGGGTGCAGGGGGGCTTGCCCCCCCCTGCCTACATCCTTTAGTTTTTCTTTTTTTGTTTTGAATATATTTTTATAAACATTCAAAGTTTTAATAGTTCGATCACTAAAGGTCGATCTTTAGTGATTCAAACTATTAAACTTTCGATGATCTAATATAGACCCAACCAGAGGATTATATAAGTGGACCTGGAAAAGTGAAAGCAGACAGACATTAGTAGGAGGGACCTAAGTACAAAAGCAAGGCACTCTGTACTGGGATGACCGGAAACAGCTGGGGTACAGGTGCATTCTTCATGGTATTTAGTGTGTGTGTGTGTGGGGGGGGGGGGGGACTGTGTATTTTTTTTTATATGTGGCTTGGTCCAGTACAAAATATAGTGAAATGATAAATTCTATCTGTTTTCATTTGATTTGCTGCCAGCCCTGACCAGCTGATCTACACATATAAAACATGAATAACAAGTCACTTAAAGTACAGCCACAACGGATAAGGATTTCTTTTAGAGTTAAATAAAATTAAATCAAAAAACATGTGGATGTCCTTCCTTATCACTGTTACAGTATTCATAACATGTGGATCTCCTCCCAAGGATAGCCCACTATCCAGCTAGTATACCAAAGCCTTTACATCCTTCCAATGTCATACATCAGACATATGCTCACAAACCAGGCATAGGGCATAAACTCAGAACTTCTTTGCCACCAGTCAGAACTCCACAGTTGAATGTTGATCTGAATGCTGTTTATTGAGCTGGTTTCTACCAAGCCTTTTACAGATAAGTACCCCATTGGGGTTCCTTTCTCCTTCTTTTCTTTGCATACTTAGTGTTCATGTCATCCAAGAAGGGAAAATGTCAGTGTGGAAGGCAAATTTCCCATAAAGACCATCACAAGCAGTGTTTATTCTGCCTTTGTGCTTCACACGATCGTACCTGGTGTACCATTTGTCAGACTTTCATTCCCTAAACTCTTCACAGCCATCTGTCTTCTTTATCCATTTACCTTGAGAACCAACATTTCACATCCTTTGCCACAGGGTACAAGACCAAGATGTCTTAGTCTGACTCTGTCGCTGTCCAGGCTACACCAGAAGTCTATCTGGAAGTGGATGAAGACTCCGGATACTGTCCGCTGCCAACACAGGCTTCTTCTCCCATGACTCTTTTGGAGGCCAGCATGGAACTGGATTCTTGCACAGCCTCTGAAGCTATGCAAACATTCACCATGGACATTACGGGGAAACCATAGCTAATCATTTCTGAAGGGCCTAGGGGGATTCTTCAGATTTGTGTTAGGGGTGAGGTTCCTGGCACCCTTATTGAGTCTAGGCATGGCTCTGACCCCCTTAAGTTGGTCAAAGCTGATATCCCATTGAAGAAGAAACAGAAAACTAAACATATTCCTCTCATTGCTAAGGATCCTCAGAGGGAATGGCAGGACTTTACCCAGGGTTTGTTCAAAGCCCTGATGAATTGGAGGCCCATTCAAGGATTATCAGTTCCTGCTTCTCCTTGGTTGTCTACCCCAACCAAAAGAACTAGATAATTGGATTCTTCAGAAGAGGAGGTTGATTCAGGAAATGAATCCTTGGCCATTATCTCACAAATCACCTCACCTTTTGAATATGCCTGAGGAAGAGCATTCTTTTTGTCCTGATCCTCCCTTTGAGGAGTTGTCCTTTGAGGACACTATGGTTTGCATGACAGAGCATTTTAATTGGGAGGGCAGTAAAAGTAAAACCAACAAAGAATATCTATTCTGTAATAATAAAACAGTTTGTTGAAGAACCAGAGCAAAAAGTCAAAGCACAAAGGATGTTCAAAAACTTTAAACGCTTAACTTGATCACTGCGTTTTTCATCTGTTTCAATTGGACTCCATCAGAAATACTACTAAACTAACCCTTCCACTACTTATACATAAAACAAAGGCCTAATTGAATCAATTAAATGTGATCACTAGGATTAGTCACTTTACCAGTTACAAAATATAATCACAAACATCCAAAAAAACTATACAGTTATTGAAATGATAAAAACTATGTTTATTAAATATGAATGTTTGAAGGAACACCCTTGTGACCAAACTATGCCAATCATGGGTAAATCCAGCATTACCCATATCCAGCCATGGGTTATTGCTATAATAAACAGTATTCTCTGTCTGCAGCTAGTGATATTTCCTGTTATTGTGCAAAAAAAAAAAAAAAAAAGAATTGATACTGTACTTTGATAAGGAGCTAGTTACTCTGCTATGGATTTGTATAACAAATGTAATAAACTGCATAAACAGTGACACTACTGTATTTTAACAGCCAATATATTACACTTTCTGTGACAGCGACTGATTTTTTTTTGTATTTTGTTTCTACCATGTAGGTCTGGCTTTTTCGTTTTTGACACAACTGTGACATCATTGAAGTGAAACATTCTTTTCCGTGATTATTCTTGTGCTCCACTGCTCATATGTCCAGTTACTCTGCCAACTATAGTTTAAGAAAATGCATTCTGTCATTTATCCCAACTTGTTTTTAAACAGATAACTGAAACTTAAATGTACTTCTTTTCAGGTTTTCCCTTGTACTGACATACCTCGCACATTCAAATGTGTATCATTACCTAACCAGAGAGAACTTAGGGAAGGGGTTAGGTAAGGCATGTTACAGTGAAAGAGGCTTAAGTTCTGTTTTATCTGCAGTTCAACAAAAGACATATAGAGAATGAAAGTTGTCACTACTTGACTAGGTCACTTTAAGTAATTTGTTACCAAAGCAAATTATGAAAAATGGCACCCTCTTTCAAACTGCTCTGTGCCTAGTGATCCTTGCAGGCAGCTGTTATCTCCAGTATCAGGATGGTTACCCTGTTTCTCCTGTTAGCTATGGCAAATGTTAGCACTGAAAGAGATTACTGGGGCTGGGGCTGGGGGTGGGGAGTCAATGAGGTCATAAGTAACTCTTACATTTTATCCAAACTCTTTAACTCTGATAGAAGCCTCTTTAAAGTTAAACAATGACTTTCCTTAATCTACATTGCTGTTGCTCGAATATGTGTATTATCTGGGAAAAGTAACTTGAAACTATGAAAAGAATGACTGAATAATTTTTCATGAGCAGCGCAGCTTTGAAGTTCTTGACGTGTAACATAGGAAGAATTGCTAGTCAGAGAAAAACACAGTTTGGAAAACAAAATAACTTCCAACAAATGGTGGCATCTTGCATCAGCAGGGTTAGGGACTGTTTCTGAGAAGCTAACTGCCTGCTAGCAGAGATAGTATGGCTAATCTTTCTCATATGTCTCAGTGACACAGAAAATAAATACACATTGCCCTGAAAGTTTTTTTTTTTTTTATGAAAGCATACTGTAATTTAAAAGGCAGAAAGACCAAGGTAAGGAAGAAAGAATTACTGAATCCATATAATATGATTTCTACTATCCACTAAGACTGGTTTAATTTTATTCTAAGTTTGCAATGTGTGCTGTAGTTTTAAGCAGTGCACTGTTGTGTACAAGTGACAGGTATATTCCAGACTTCTTCAGCAGGTGGGTGAGCTTGTTTGCTTTAACCCATTAAAAAATGCTCACGTTCTCCCTCCCCAACACTATTTTAAATGTGTCTGCTCTGTTCACCATAAAAAACACTCCACCCTCCTCAACAGACTTTTCCACCTTTTTCCTCTCTCTTTTTTTTTTTTTTTTGACTCTTAACTCCACCTTTCAAAGGAGGTGGAGTTTTGCCTACTCATTTCCTTTGTCAGTTAATGTTTCATCTGTTTTACTGAAGTTAGCAAATGTCTCAGACAAATGAACTCATGGAATTATTTTCATTTGGTTAAGCTTTCTTTGGAAGTCACTGCCTAGTTCCTTCTTTAGTACAAAATATAACTTTGCTTTTACTCTTTCCTGGACAGCAAGTTTTTTACAGCACCTGATGTATGGAATTATATTTGTCTTCGCTTTCCTCATTGGGACACCCCTACTAGGTAAGGGCATAAAATATGCAACTGAAAACACTACCCTTCGAAGACGAATGTTAATCTGTTTTAAGAGAATAGTTTTAATCTGTTAGTTGATCTGTGTAGTAAAGTTGTGCAGATGTCATTTAATTGTACTGTTTCTGTTATTGAATGTGAGAGCGGGAGTAGGTCAGGCCAAGGAGTAAGTTTCATGGCTATGTACCTGCCTGTAGAACCAGTCTAGGTGTGTTTTGGGTAACAGAGGTAGAGTGATTATTAGCTCACTCACTACAGTGGTTAGTACAGTTTTCTCACAGCAGTTTTTTGATTATGTAAGCTTTGAAACTGTTCAGTTTCGCAAGTTAATCCTTTATTTTCATTTGTTTCAGTCTCAAAACAAAGCCAATGAATATCTATTTAAAGAAACAGACACATTATATATAAAGTTCACATAGTTTGGGTTTCCTGTTTAATTATATTAGTGCATTCTCTAGTACCATACTCTGTGAAGTCAAAGTGAAATTGGTCATAATTTACAGTAATTTTATTTTAGTCAATACTTAAGTTAGTGATCATATAAAAGCAGCACTTTTATTTACTAGATTTATAGAAGAAAAATCTTGTGTTAGCAAATATTATGTCCTTGCTGGTTCACTGTCTAGTCACAGCAGCATCTGTTACTGTGAAAAATAGTTGTCTCTTTCCTCGCTTTTCTTTTTTTTTTTTTTTTTTGGGAGGGGGGTACTTTTATTATGGAAATGGCAGTGATGTCATGTGTGGCTAAGCAGAGCCAGTAAATAGTAAAGCCGAAAGGACAGGGCGACTATTGTGCCTGTAATATGTTCCTCAGATCCTCCACGATGCAATAATGATTTTGCAAATGTTTGTATGGGGGAGGGGGGTATTACTAATTATTCATGTTTGAGGTGCAGGAAAGAAGCATCTGTTTCACTACAGAGAAAATCAAACTTTACAACATGGTAGACTTGGGGGAGTTTAAAAAAAAAAACACACGAGCAGAAACACGAGCAGAAGGCTAACAATGCTAGAGGAGTGTTTTAAAATGAGTGACAAGTATGTTCCAGTGAGGGAGGGAAAACTATAAAAGCTGAATCCTGTTTCATTTTGCTCAGGGTTTCCAGGCTGAATTTAATTCCACTGGGAGTGCTAGTTGGATTGTGTATATGTACCAAAAGGTTCAAACAGCAGCACCTCTAAAAGATTAAATGGCAGTGGTTCCCATGCATGTATTATTGTTTGAGTTCTGTTTAGAACCGTGTATTGAATTCTGAAAATCATATTGTTAAAAAGTGTGAAGAAATATAGGTATCACACACACTTTTTGCCAAGGATTATCCTAGCCACATCTTCCAGCGTATTTCTCTTTTTTTGTGCTACATTAATGTCTGATGGGGTGAGTGACCTCTGATTTAAGATTCTTCCATACCCCATAATTCTTTCTTGCCATGTGGCCCAGGAGCCAACTGCCTCCCTGTGATATGTCCTGGCCTGATGTTTCCCCTTTGTGAAAGGAGTTTTACCTCTCTTGGCAAATGTACCTTATTGTTTGTGAGGGCTGTTTGTCTCACAGACCAGCTATGAAAGGTCACCATAGTGTGACTGGCTCAGTAGGTGGAGAACCTAGAATGTTCTATAATCAGCAGAGTGTCAGATGCATGGACTAGAAGTGGTACCACTTCCATCCATGAGGGCAGTTTTCTTCCCATATTCTACCTTGTCATTTTTCCTGCTGTGCACGACAGCAGGCAGTGGTTATTCCACCTGGCATATCACACCCCCCCCCCCACCAAGGAGAGATTATTCGGTACCTACTTCTCATTCTTCTCCTCAGCCATGTCAGCTCCAGCGTCTGCCTGAGCTATTGATTGAATTTGGGTTGCCTGGGTCACAGTTAAGTTTTATTCCTCTATGCCAGTGGAGCTGTTTGGAAGCCACCAAAAATGAAGCAAGGATTGTATCAATATGCTCATGAAAGCAGCATGAGACTGTGACTTCTTAGCTCAAGTATCACAGACAGATTGTAAGTATTGCTCTTACATACTTAGAAAGTTGCTAGAATAATAGGTTTTACATTACCATGCATTTTCATAAGGATAAGAAGTCTGAAGTTAGTACGGTGCTCAACAATTGATTAGAAAAACACCATATTTTATGGGGAACAGACAAAAAAAAAATAGGACGCAAAATCAGAAGCAGATGAGAGCTTTGAGAGTTCCATTACCTTGTATCTAACAGGGGTAAAGGAGGCACTACAATGTATTTGTCAGAAGAAAAAGCACTTCAAATAAAGATAACATGCTGTGGCAATAGTTGTGTGTTTACAAGTGCTGTCAGGCAGGATATTTTCATAGAGAGAGTGGTAGCTTCCTAGAAAGCTCTGCCAACATAGATTGTAGTAGTGGGACTCGGTATAATGTATTTGAGCAGAAGGGACAACTGTGAAATTAGCTGTACAGGCTTTGCATTCAGGTTGGTGGGACACATGACAGAGTTTAAACATAAGTTCTGTTACATACAACAGTACTGAAGTGGCAACTGCTTTTCTACTACTCGCTATATTCATCAAATTGTGGAACTGTCTAGATAGTGCCATAAAGATGCAAAAATTATATAAGCAAGATTTAAAAAGAGTAAACCTTAGTAATACTGGTAAGTGTATACACTGCTTTGTATTCATCTTGTTGTGCTTCGAAAGACCAACACATGGCTTCCTACAGAGTACCTTGATTTCACAAACGGTAGCAAGGTGTACGTGTGTGTGTGTGTATGTATGTATCTAAGCATCGGCAGAAAATTCATTATGTTTTATTTGGTCTTGTATACAGTGTTTTCCTTTCAGTTTGCTGTACTTAACAAAATAAGTTTGTGTTTATGCATGTATCTAAACATCAGCAGAAAATGCATTACATTTATCGTGTCCATATGTTGCTTTAACAAAGATGTCTCAGTCCTATGTGAGAGTGTTTCTTTGTATATTTTTAAGTGTAAATAAGTTGACCAGGTGATAGAGCATGGCTTTCCTGTCTGCTACTCTTATTTGCATATTGCATGTTTTCCTGAACAGGATAGGGTTCGCTGTAATTCCCCAGAGATGTTTACATATTAATGAGTAATGCTGTACTTGTCTGCTTCGTAGTGTTAAGTAACAAGTCCATTCTTATGGACCCCACCTCATCCTTAAATATTACAGTTACTGAATTTGCACTTAATGATAATATTTGTTCTTTTCAGCAAAAATAAATAAATTGACCATACCGTCATGCTATCCAATCACCACAATGATCATGTCTGCCGTGTTTAAACTGCCTATGCCCACTATTTTTTTCACAATTACTGCTGTTGTGTTACATATACTGCGGTGGTGGTGCTGCGGTAGCATTGTCGCCTCATAGCAAGACATTGTCCCGTTCGATTCTCAGCTAGAGCGTCTTCTGTGTGGAGGCATACGTGAATGGAGTGTGCCTTCGTTGAAGGTTGTGAGTCAGGGCTGGTAACCCGGTACGTAAAAATCCGCTACCAATCATTAGTGGACCGGAGTTCCGCTGTGGCGACCCCTAAGTGGGGAAAAAGCAGAAAGATACTGCTGTTGTGTTACATGAAGTGAGGATGGGCCTGGAAATTACATCAGCTATTTGTTGTTTAAACTGCTGTCTTTAGGGCAGCAAATGAAGCTGTCAGAACTCCAGTAAAGTAGTGTGCTGCATTTGTGCTACGTACGCTGTGGCTTCACATATATCTGTTTGTCTGACAGCTTACAAATGCTGAACAACATTGTTACCATGTCCAGGCTGAACAATATTGTTACCAT
The DNA here is from genome assembly GCF_019279795.1 of Protopterus annectens. Classification (NCBI taxonomy): domain Eukaryota; kingdom Metazoa; phylum Chordata; order Ceratodontiformes; family Protopteridae; genus Protopterus; species Protopterus annectens. The sequence continues at coordinate 1,341,874,255 of NC_056741.1, read as the reverse complement.
GTCCAGGGTTTAGAACATTTGCTGATTTTTGTCTATTTAGTACTTTCTTCTGTAACTGTGGTGGTGGTGGTACTGCGGTAGCGTTGTCGCCTCACAGTAAGACGTTGTCCTGTTCGATTCTCAGCTAAAGCTTCTTCTGTGTGGAGACATGTGTGAATGGGCGTACCTTCGTTGAAGGTTGTGCATCAGAGCTGGCAACTGTGTACGTAAAAATCTACTGCCAGCCATTAGCAGACCGGAGTTCCGCTGTGGCGACCCCTAACCGGGAAAAGCCGAAAGATGCAACAGAAATAGTACTTTCTTCTGTGTGGCATATGTGTCTGTAAGCTTTCCCTGACTTGTCAAATTAGACCAGGCTTACTGCTGGCTAACATTAGAGAAACTTGACAATCTGTGGTCTCTTGCTACATTATTGGTAACTCTACTACCTGTTCATGTGACAGACGCTGACAAAGATCAAGGGAAGGTGGTATCCTTTTAGGTTTAGTATTCAGTCCAGTTCTCATTCCTTTCTGTGAAATATAACCCCAAATGGTTAGTCACCCAAATAGTTCTTTGGGGACATACTAACTTATACATTTCTTCCCCCATCCATCTTCTCTTCTCTTAAGTGAACAGCTTAAGTCCTGGGTATACCAACCAGGGGATGGTAACTTAAACTTGCTTACTGAAGCCTGTTTCCATCTAGTCCAGTTTCCTCCTGATGTTGAACTTGCACAGGTTGTGTAAACATTTACTCATCCAAACCACATATACTGGTAACTATTCCGGCTTTGTTTTACTGTAATAACCCTCTGATGTGCAGTAGCATGGCCTTCCTACCACCCAGCACCAGGTGATGTGTGTATGAAAGTCTATAAGTACTCCTGTTGATGTCTTCTTCGTCCCCATGAATATTTAGCCAGCATTCTAAGCATGTGGTATACAGATCTGCAAACTTGTTATAATACCAAGAAATGGACAGTGCAGTGGTGCAGCTGTAGCGTTGTCGCCTCACAGCAAGAGGTTCCCCGGTTCGTGTCTTGGTTGGGGTGCCTTCTGTGCAGAGTCTGCATGTCCTCCCTGCATACGTGTGGGTTTCCTCCAGGTGCTCCGGTTTCCTCCCATGTTACAAAGGCATGCATCTGGACTATTTCTCCCCAGGCTTCCATAGGTTCATCTGAAAATCGACTTTGTTCCAAGTTGGAGTTTCCCGGTTAACAAATGTTAAATAAGTAATAAATAAAATAACAGTTGCTCGAATTAAACAGTCTGCTCTAATAATGATTCAAGGTGCACGCCCTGCTATAAGGAAATAAATTTTAAAAATGAAATGAAAGCAAAAGGAAAATGTGTACAACTTGTATGTAGTAACCTTAAACCCTGTACTGACCTACTGATGGATGTATACCATCATCATTATTAAATACAAGAGTATGTCACCTGCGAACAACAGTTATTTCTTTGAAGTATAACAAGTATAGCAGGATCTGTAAACTGCATGAACAGTAGAAAAAAAGGTCAGCTCTCCGTACTATACCGAACACTAGCAAAAGCCTTGATGTCATATGCAAATGAAGGTTGCGCAGTTGATGGTGACATGATGCATACGAGTAACCCTTTTTCTCAATGTAATGTGATCTCGGAGTTGATATATAATAACTTACGGGGGTGTAGGGGGGTACAGCTTTCCTACAAAAATGAAAAAACACAACATATAGCAGGTAATTGTACTGCCTGCTCGATGAATATTCATGTGGATGGTACAGCAAGTGTGCATGGCATGTCAATCATGCCTCATTTGCATATAATATAACAGCCATTTGGCATGTCAGTTACTCAGGCCATGCCCACTCCTGTGCAAAACTACCAGGGGTTAGTACAGTAAAATATTGCCACTATTTGTTTGACTACGTAGTTAAAAACCTTACTCCAGAAAGAAGTCACTCAGTCTGTACTCATGTCATGTACCTTCACTGATCATTACTTATTCCTTTATGGTATTAAATTAAATACATATCCCTGCATGTTGTACTGACCAGCCACTTTATATCCCTCATCAAATGAGCCCTTTCTCTTAGATGTACTTGCACTTTAATCACTGGCCACATTTACTCTCATTCTTCTATGTATTCAAGATGTAATCTTCCCAATTTCTGTAGTGTACTCTAGATGTCGCGATGGTGGTGCTGCGGTAGTGTTGTCACCTCACAGTAAGATGCTGTCCGGTTCGATTCTCAGCTAGAGCATCTTCTGCGTGGAGACATGCGTGAATGGGTGTACCTTCGTTGAAGGTTGTGCATCAGGGCTGGTAACTCGGCACGTAAAAATCATCTACCAATCATTAGCAGACCGGAGTTCCGCTGTGGCGACCCCTAACCGGGAAAAGCCGAAAGACACAACCCCAACTCTAGATGGGGCAGCTACCCTTGACTATCCCCACAATAAAATCACCATTAAACAAAGCTCTAAAATCAGGAAAGTTCACACTCTCAGGGCAATCGGCTTGTTAATAATTTTAGATGTGAATGAACAGTCACGATTAAGTTGAACAAATCCCAACATTTTTAGCAACAACAGCATATATGTTTTGGTCGACTAATGTTTTGTAAATCCAAAAACATTTTAGACTTTTCCCAAAGACGTGCTGTAGGTGGATTGGACACTCTAAATTGGCTCTAGGTGTGAGTGTGTGCATGTGTGTGCCTTCATGTGGAAGGTTGGGCGCCGGGCTGGCAACTCGACACTGTAAAACTCCACACTGCCAATCATGAGCGGACAGATTTTCCGCTGTGGCGACCCCTAACTGGGAATAGCCGAAAGAAGAAGAAGGTGAGCACAAAACTAACAGTCTTACTCCTGCCTAGGTTTCTAGAACCCCAATTCCCACCTTGCTCTAGCCAGTCTAATCTGCTCTTTCTTCAGCTTCTCACCCCTCTTATTTTTACCCTTTTTACATGGATCCCAATTTTTCTTCCCACATCACTTGCGCGTGATGAAAATATCAGGGATTGCATGTATCATCTCCAGAAACTGTCAGATTAAACATTTGCCACCACTACCCTGCTGCAACCCATCTTTCTTAAAATTGCTACAACTTCATAGGCAAACATCTGACCTTATTTCATATTTTGTGTTATCCGGTGTGATTTCCTTGCCTCCAGAAACAAGTCTGTCTTCTCGCTCCATAAAATATAGAGTTTTAAAGTTCTTAACGATATTGGACTTTTGTCTAATGTCTGTGTACTAGTAAAATGTTTGAAAATATTTATTTTCAGTGCTACAAAACACTAAAAGTGTACTCGGAAAACAATAAAATAGCAAAACAACATTCCATTAATGTCCACAACTTTTTAATGTAATAAATAAGTAAAATACTTTGAAATTCTTGAGGTTACTAACACGGTCTCCTCCTTCATTTCTGGCATGGCTTACACTCTGGGTACTATACCAGTGGTCCTCTAGTTAGCACATCCCTTGCCGTAACTGTTTTACCAGGGGACTGTAACTGTTGTAGCCTACTTTTGTCTTCAAGTGCAAGGAATGTTGTGGTAAGAGGGGTGTTATTTTTATTTTATCTTAATGTATTTTAGTTGAGAATGTTCCTGGTGACCATACGCTCTCTATGGGTTCCTTTCAGATAGTCAAACTTCTGCAAGTTTGTACCTCATATGGTCGAGACCATAAGTTTGAATTTGCAGTAGTTCGTGCGTTTCAATGGAAATCTCTGTAAGGAGAGGTTTCTGTTTTGTTCAATCTGGTATGATCTCGGAGTTGGTATATTTAAGTAGCGGGGGTATGTGAGAGGTGCAGGGGGCCTTGCCCCCTGCTTACAACAGTTTATTCTGTTTTCTTTTCATTTTTTTGTTTTTTATCATTAGTCGAAGTTTAACTTCGAACAGGATGGTTCGAGCATTCCATGTTCAAAATTATTAAACTTTGACTATGTGATATAGACCTGCTCTCTATTACTTTACTTTTCCTTGGTCTCTTTCTTTAAGTGTAGTGCTTTCTGTAAGCAGTCATGGCTTAAGACATCCCCACATGTACCTCTTTCACCAAGGGATTGTGTGAATATTGTTGGGGAAGTATTATGTTTATGGCAATAGGCACTCAGTTACTTCTTCCTGGTCTCTTTCTATATGATCCCAGTTCATACACTAATCATTACATGATTTGCTCACTTTCCCAAGTTCTCTGTCAGGCCTAAACCTTAAGTAAACATCTCCAATCTTAAATCACACCTCACCATCAATACCTTCCCCTGAAGTTTTGCTGGGAATGTTTACCCCATTTCCTCCTTTATCTTCTGAACAGATTCTTCCCCTTCATTACTAGACTATTTAAGCACAACAGAACTGAATGACTTATCAAAGAATTAAAGCATGTGCTAAAAGTAAGAGAGAAGCCTGGCATAACTGAAAACAAAACTCATCCTCTACAACCTGTAATCACATCACTTTTTGCAGAAACCTTACAAGCAGGCCATAAGGAAAGAGAAAGCCACACATCTCTTCTCTAAACATCGTGCCAGAAGGCTTTTGGAAAATTTAGTAAGGAGAGAAGTGAATCATCTTAGAGGTCAAAAAATGCTAAATGATAATGCCTCTCATAACTCAGTTTAGTGCTCCATGAATACCTCCCTACCTCTGATTTCTTCCACAAACTCCATAACTTGTCTACTAGCAATACAGATCACTTACCTAGCCCTACTCAACCCCCTCCTTACCTTCCACTTTTCTCTCTTTACAGTTCACAACTGACCCCTTGAGTGACCATGCAGACAGCCACTTCTGTATCCACAGAATGTACCAGGCAAAGGAGGAAACACAAGTATGTTGTCAGCTATTTCTTTAGTAGTGCATGTATACACACACACGCATGTGTATACACCAGTTTAGAGTCCCAGATCCACCTGCAGCATATCTGTGGAATGTGGGAGGAAACTGGAGCACTCTGAGAAAATCCACATGAATACAGGGAGGACATACAGTCTCCACACAGAAAGCACCCGAGTTGAGAACTGAACCAGAAAACTTCTTGCTGCGAGGTAGCCTGCTACCCATTGTACCATTTTCTACTCTTATACAAATAAAGATTCCCAACATATGGAAATCAGCCTTACTGAAACCACTGCCAAAGCAGCCTAAACCTTTCAATGCCTCTCAGTTCTGCCCTGTCTCTAATTTTCCCCTCTAAGTAAAATATTGGAAAATATCATATATAACCATATGCAGATGATATGGCATTTTAAGCTGACTCTGAGCAAGAACTTCAGCAAATGACAGGAGAATAGGATCCAAAACTGAAGGCACATGGGATGAAACTGACTGCCAACAAACAGTTCTTACAGTAGCAAATTGGGGGTGGGTGGGGGGGAGCTGAAAACTGGGATAGGAAAATAGAGAAACAGGTTAACTGCTTCAAGTATCTGAGAAGGGTGGTTGAGAGAAGGGAAGTCTGAGAAGATAAAAGCTAGAATCAGAGGGGCTGCAGCCAGCTGGCTCTGAGTATCAGAAGCCGTGTATGAGACAAAGGAATGTAAAAGAGGCTGAAAAGTATACTGTGCAAAACAGTGGTGTGACCAGTACTATTATATTGTACAAAGACCTGGGCAGTAAAGGCAGAGGTGCTAAGGAAGCTAGAGGTGATGGAGATAAGGTGCCCAAGATGGGCGGCAAGATGCACACTGTGGGACAGACAAAGAAATGAGAACATCAGAGCAGAAGCCACAGCAGCTCAAATCGCAGAGAAGGTTGAGGAGAACAGAACGTTGTGGTTCTAGCACATGTGCAGGAAAGTAGAAGACAGTCCAGTAAAGATGATTTGGGAGAGAAAGAAATAAGGAAAGAGAAAACAAGGACTTCCAACAAAGGATGGATGGATTGTATTGGAGAAGACTTGTAACAGCTGGTCATGACCATTGAAGGAGGTAGGAGATTTGCACTGGATCAAGAAATATGCTGACAGCTGACTCAATATCCCAACCCCATGTAGAAAATGGGTTGCTGCTGATGATATACAACCATCTTTCAGCAATACCATCTCTTCACCCTAAAACACTATGGATTTTAGTTTGAAAGGAGTATGATGACCATTGCAGATGAAGTTCTGCTCAACATGGACAAGTGTATTCTGACAGGAGCCCTGTTTGTTGCTCTCACTTGAGTCACTTATGCCTTTAAAACTTTTTGACCACTACATCTTTCTTAAAAACATAGTTTAACTTGTTGTCAGGCCTCACTGTGGTTTTAAGTCTTCTTTGATAATAGATTTAGAGTTAAGATTGGATATTCCATATCGACAGTAGCCTCTATACTGAGAGGTGTACCACAAGGCTCCGTACTTGCAGTTTTTACTATCTTCATTAATAAAGTTCCAGTTGATATACCCATGACCCACTCACTTTAAATGCAGATGACATGGTCATGTTTATATCCAACCCCACCCTCTACTAAACTGTAGGACCAACTCCAAGAAGACCTACTTACACTTGCATCTTGGCTCACTGCTAACGGACTGCTTCTTAATACCAACCAAAATGTTTTTTGGCACCTATCAAAAATTCTCCAAGGTCCTAACCACCTTGGACATTTGAGACCAATACAATATTAAAATCAAAGCCACCACAACCTTCTAGTATCTTTGGATTTGGTTAGACCAAATACAGAACTTTCACTTATACCTGGAGAAGTCCAGATTTAAAAAAAAAAACATGCGTAGTTGCCACCCCTGGCAGAAGTGAATCTTCTGTAAGGAAGTGTGAAGGAAAGCCCATACGTCTGTCATGGGCAGCTAACCATTTCACAAAGTTTGATGCAATATTGAGTAAACACTAATTAAGCAATAATGCCTGACAGTGTGTGTTAATGTGTAATTAACACCCACCCAAGGTTGTCATGTGGCCTGACAGTGCTACACCCCCTGGAATTGCATTAGTCACACATTAAGACATCCTGGAGGGCATTATTGAGCTTAGAGAATGATCTCTCTGTAAAATTTCTGTATTTTTTTTACTTATTTATATATTTTTTATTACTATATTTTTTCTTTATATTTTTTTTATGTAAAACTTATTTATATTGTTATTACTATATTATTTTTTACTATATATTTTTTTCTTTATATATTTTTGATGTAAACTATTTCCTCCACCTAATGTTTCAAGTTTGCTTTACTATATATAAATGTTTGTTTGTTTGTGGCTTTCGGCTTTTCCCGGTTAGGGGTTGCCACAGCGGAACTCCGGTCCGCTAATGATTGGCAGTAGAGTTTTACGTGCTGGCTTGCTGGGCCTAACGCGCAACCTTCAATGAAGGAACGCCCATTCACGCATGCCGCCACACAGAAGACGCTCTAACTGAGAATCGAACGGGCAACGTCTAATTGTGAGGGGAGGAAGCATTTTACATCTAAAATACAACATTAAAAAATATAACCAGATATTTACTTTATTTTTTGGTCCCTTACTCCTAAAATGTTTGGTAAATTGGCACTCATTGCAGATTAAAGTTACTAAATAATGACATACATTTGAGTTCCAGACCTTTATTTTCCTCGGAATATTCATGCTAACGGAAATCTTTTACTTAAACAAGTTTGTAATTTTATAATAGCAATAATTAAAATCTTTTTCTCTTTTTTGAGCCTTTGCTCCCCCTTTAGGCTTTATCCAGATTTCTTCAGCGTTCAGGTCCAGAAGTATGCAAAGCTCTGCTGCAGCAAATGCACACAAAGGGAAACCTTGTCATTCTAGCAACTTTCTAAGTTTATAAGAGCAATATTTAAAATCTGTCCCTATTTTTATTCCTTCATTCCCCGAGGTACAGAAAGCGTTCAACTGATACTGCTGCTGCCAGGGGATTGTGTGTGTGTGTGTGTGTGTGTGTGTGTGTGTGTGTGTGTGTGTGTGTGTGTGCGCTAATGGAAACCCTGTCATTCTAGCAACTTGTAAGTTTATAAGAGCAATTTTTTTTTTTAAATCCGTCCCTATTTTTGGTTCTTTGTTCTCCTATTATTTGTGGCTCTGCCCAGATTTGTTGAGGTAAGAGTTTGAGTGGTATGTTCAAGAGGTATAGAAATCTTTCAGATGCTGCGAGGGAATTGCTCTTTCATTTTTAGATCAGCACACAAATTTAAAAGATTTTGTCCAGAAAGGATAAGTTCATCTCCCTACACCCAGACTGCGAGTCAGGCAACTTAAGCTATTGAGTGTTGTCAGTAGGGAAATTTTGTCATCTCCATTTACTGTTTTAAATATTTCCATGGGAGTGTGTGTTACAAACCATACAACTTTGCAAATGGTGGCTGCCACTTGGAGCAGCAACGAAATGAGATATTGGGTTGGAAATTTACTACTTTGATTAATCTGTATTTTTTTATCCCATTGTATGGTACAACACGCTATTAGTTGTGTAATGTATTATAATTTCCAGCTCTTTAACTACTACTGTTTGAAATGATTGTAGTTTAAACAAGAAACTAGATGATCTGTCTACTGTTGACACCTACAAGAAAGCTGATGTACTTGAAATTTCATTTCAAGGAGGTGTCTTAACCCTGAATGGATTTATAAGCATTTCAAATGTTTCACATTAGTACATTTTTATGCCAACTTTCTGGATATAGTTCAGAATGACGTCTCTTTACTCTTGACTTTAAAAAGACTTTTGTTACTATGACCCACCCACCAAGCAATTATTATTCTGCTATGGAGGCTGGAAATAAATCCATATATTACGTATTGTGTCCAGTGGTTTCTGACTTAGTAGGTTAAAGTGGGAGCTAACTTTATTTTCCTTTGTAATGTATCAGATGTACCATAGGAACCAGTGGTGGGCCAATTTCCTTTTCATTTTTTTATGACCATTGTCTAACTTTGTAGATTAGTCTAGTATACGAAGTTTGCAGACGACACCAACATTTGAACATTGCAGTTAAACTTTAAGTTGGGCCCCTGCTTATGAACTTAAATTTAACATAAAAAAATATGCTGTTGTGTACTTTGGCAGATGCAGTAAGAATTTTCAATATGCCATTGATAGTAATATTAACTTGGTTATTCTATCTAAGTGCCCTCCTAAGGGGACTGCCTCTCTGGACTACAGGAGGAGTGCAAGGCAGCTGTAATGTTTCTGGTTAGGCAATCCTTCCTAATCCCATTGTCTGATCAGGCCTGGCTGCTATTCTACTCATTAATGGTGTGGGGGCAAAGCAAGTGCTGGGAAGCCTAACCTATGGCAACAGCTCTCCTAACACTATGCTATCTCACACTTGCTCAGCCCCTAGCAACCTAAACAGGAATTTGGGGGTTGCTGATGCAATGAGATGCATGGCATTTGAGAGTTGCTGATGCAATGGGATCCATGGCATTTGGCAAGCAATCCTTTAGCACAGTGGGATAAGCTATTATTTGATAATAATGGGCATTTTCTAGCCAGGGCCTGTGAACAAGATATGAGTACAGAATACTGTGCAAAATTTGTCCAGTACAAAACCTCCTAGAGCAAGCGGCATAGCTCTCAACCTTCCATCTTCAAAATGAGGAACACTAGCCCTCATAATGTGGAACAAATGGGCAAAATGTGGAACAAACACTAATGGCTTACTAACAATTTCACCTAGGAAGGCCAAAGGATGGTTAAAATATGCTGGTTTTACTTATAAAGAAGAGCTTTTAATGAATTAATATGATTCATTTCTATTTACCGTGGATTTCACTTAAAAAAAATTCCTAACACTGAATGTGTGACAGAGTCTTTCAATGTGGAACATTGAGGAACTTTGAGGAACATGAACTTTTTAAGACCCCAAATGAGGTACGTTCCTCGTAATGAGGTACACTTGAGAGGTAGCTACTATGTTTAGTATACAACTGCGACTACTAACAGGTAACAGAGTATGCTGTAATGAAAGCAAAATGGGTAGAGCTGGTTACACAGTGCTCATTACTATGCAATAGGAAGCAATTACAGTATGTATAACACTGTGAAGAGTGGATACCAGCATTAGGAGATTATAACCATGAGATAATGTTTTACTGCATTTTAAACTTGCAACGCAGGGCATCCTTATGCAAACTATATAAAAGTAGTTATAGGAGATCAGCTGAAAAATGAATACTAGTGAAGTAAACTCCCCTGAAATGTGCCAGAAATTCTGATTATTATTTTTTTTTTTTTTTTGGCATTATCAAGAACAATAGTAAGTGCCAATAAAGAAACTAAAACTTGAGTATTGGAAGATTTGACTAGTATCCCTGTAACAGCTAGATGAAATGAATATGCAGTTTGACAGCTCTGAGATGCCCTACAAGGTAACAGAAGTGAACCATCTGGTGTTGCATGCCTCTCATAACCCACCATAATTAATTTATTTAGTTAGAATGAAGAAGATAAGCTACATGTCTGTGCAGATTATGAAATGGCTTGTGTACAGAGACTGTGTTAGAGTTTCTTCATACAGACTTCTAGGAGGATACTGCATGTAAGGCCAGTAGCCATCAGGATTTTGCGAGATTATTTGAGGGGGGGGGGGTCAGTATTTTAAATAATATTTGTATCCATTTTTAATTTCGTAAAGAACAGTTGACACAAACTGTGCAGTGGTCAGGGAATTGGAGATTATTGGGGTGTAAAGAGAGTAGAATGAGTGTGACAGACATATGAGCAAATGCAAACAACGCTGATGAGAATAGAAAGCCTGAAGGCTAAACTTTATTCATCTTACAGTTGAGCTAGTTCAGCTACAAGAAAACAAAACAATATTGTTAGTAAACAAGGTACAGTAGATGAAAGCAAAATCCTCACTTTCTCCCCCACCAAAATCCTCACTTTCTCCCCCACCAAAATGTTAAGTGAAGAAGTAGAGATATTAGTGTCATTGAAGGGTCATAAAACAAAACTCTTCACTTAGGCTTCTCTGTTACGCAACTTATAGGGATGTACTTTCTGTTGTTGAATTAAAGTGTCTAGGTCATTTGAATCCGTAATATGTGAGCCAGGGAGAGTCAGAACTGATGTTTTGTAATCGCTGTGGCAAACCAGCATCTAGTCGTCCGTTTGTTGGATCAGCCGGGTTGTCTTGTTCTTTGGCATTTACAGGTGATTAGCAGTTTGATGTGACAGTTCAAAGTTATCTTCGCCCCTGGGTGCTAGCTGCTGGATGGAAACTGTCTCCTGTTTTTCATTGGCAAGTCGAACATGTGTGTACAGAGAATCGCAATGCAGGAGATCCATTTCCTCCACTAACGGATCATACTTTGAGGAGCTATTATTATTTCAAAGCATCACAAAGCCAGGAGATGTGAGCCAAACTGACAGGGCAATGCCACTGATGGGCCTGTGATTGTACTGAAACAACCTTTCATGTGGCATCACATTGGTGGCTGTGATTGGATTGAGTGATGAGCCTCAAGCAAAACATCTTCACACTGTTCTGTGGATATCTTTTTTTACTTTTTAAAGCCAGAGTAATGGCCCTCCAAAGTGTACATTTAGATGCTCAACTTGACCATTACCTTGGGAGTTGTAAGAGGTGGTCCTGTTGGTTGCAGTTCCTTTGGTGTGCAAAATGGTCTGTAATTAATTAGACATAAAAGAGGTGCTGCGGTCTGAGTGAATATAAGCTGGCATACCAAAGAGTGAAAATAGTTGGCATAGGCAGGCAATTACAATTTGTGCGGTCATGTCTGAGCAAGGGAAAGCAAAAGGGGACCATGAATATTTGTCAGTAATAGCAAGCAAATACTGATTGTGTGTTGTTGAAGGAAGAGGTCTGTTAAAATCTATATTCAATCCATCAAAAGGTTGGGTAACCTTTATAAGCCTGGCGTTCATAGGACAGTAAAAACATGGCTTTAATTCTGCACATACGGAGCAGTTTGAGGTTATGCTTCATATCTCCTTGAGAGAAAATGGAAGATTTTTGGATCATGTAAAATGCACGAAGTGGTCACCACCAGGATGAAACAATGTGTCATGTAAAAACCTTAATTCAACAAGAGAGGGAAATGAGCTAGAACACGCACGCAATAAGGTATCAGTGGCAAGATTGTCCTTCTCAGGCGAATAAATGATGTTGAAGCAAAAAGGTGAAAACCTTGACTCTCCAGCACTGTATTTTAATAGTCATTCTTTATCTTTCTTCTCTGCTGATTGTCCTACATAAAGGCATCGGTCAGTAAGAAGTTTAAAATAATTTCCCAGAAGAAAGTGCTTTCATTTTAAAACTTATTCAGTCACTGCATACACTTACTTTTCTGACAGCTGAATGGCACCTCTTGGATGGTGACAGCATCCAGGAGAAAAAGGCCACATGCCTTCCTTGCTGTTTTAATGTGGCAGCAATGGCTATTTCCGTAACATCTGTCTCCACTACCAACGGGACATCTGACCATAGATACGGCGGCATTCTCAAGCTCTTTTTTAAAGATTCTTGAATGGATCAGCTACATCTTTAGGCAGTGGGAAGGCTATGTTGTGTACAAGAGGGTGAATGTTATCTAATAACTGCGATATCCACTGTGAATAGTAGATAAAGATTTCCACTACTCTTTGTTGAGACTTGAGATCTTGAGGGAGGGGCAGTTTTTGCAGACTGTCTAGTCTCTTGAGTCCTGTTTTGATTACCCCCTTAGATACCCTGTAGCCCAATAGCTTGATTTTTAATAGCTGCTATTCTGGTCTTGTTGTCATTGAATGTTAGACCATATAGATTCCTGGGATTTATTTAGGACCACTTTGGTCTTCGAATACTGCGACAGCCTTTATTGTACCGGAACTGCGCATTGTGTGGTGGTTTGTGAACATTTCACCTTTTGGTTACCAGACCATATAGTTTGGCAGCTTCACAAAATCTCTAAGTTCTTATTGTGATCATCCCCATCTTTTCCGCAGATAGAGACATTATCGACATAAGCAAATGTGTCACGCAGTTGCTTGGACACAATTATTTCATCAATAGTGCATTGAAAACAGGCTACACCATTAGTCAAACTAAATGGTATATGACAGAACTGATAGTCTGCCACAAGCCTCAAAGGCTGTATATTGTTTCTCATAATCTCTTATCAGTATTTGGTGGTAATTGTGTTTTAGATCTGAGGTGAGTGCTACTTTTTGAAGCATCTCCTCTATTCTCAAAAGAGGATAGGCATCAAGATGCATAAAATGATTTATTGTTTCACTATAGTCAATGACCAGACACTTTTTGTGCCTTCTGTTTGCAGTGATCAGAACCTGGGCTCTCCAGGGTGAGTTACAGGTTTCAATTATGCCTTCAGTTATCAATGATTTTGATCTCAGCTTGTATAATGTTTTTGTCAGAAGGGTTGTGACACCTAGATTTCATTGCTATAGGCTTGCAGTCTGGTGATAAATGCTGGAAGAGTCATGGAGCTGTGATTCTGAGCAACAATTAATCTGCTGAGAGCAAACATGGGTTTGGTTCCTCCAAAAGGAATTTCTGCCTTTGAGTGCAGCCTGAAAGTCATGACCTAATATATTATGTAAAATGGATAGTTTGAAATTGTGGCAAACTGTACGGTTGTAAAGCATGGAAACAAGAAAAGACAACATCCTTGTGCAAAGATTGTCAACAGAGTAGCTGCCATTGTAATTATGCCACTTAACTTTCTGAATTCCCTGTGCATATTAGAGCAAGTAGTTTGACTCCATTGACTGATATAAAGTGGCAACTGCACTAGATAGACACCTGGAGCTGCTGCAGTGATGATGCAAGAAAGGGATTGGTTCAGCAAGGCTGACTGTTTAGTTCTGCAACCAGACAGACATACCTTTTGAAAATGACCCTTCTTACTGTATTCTTCTGCATAACTCCTCTTTAGCTGGGCATTTTGATTGTGGATGTCTGTTGTGACCACAAAAGCAGCACTTCAAATTAACAGTGGTACATGTATCATTGTCAGCACATAGTAGGTGAATGGTATCTGTGTTGCTCTTTTCAGCATCGACCAAGGAGGCATCACAGGATGACAAGACAGAGTTCTGATAGGACTGTGACTGTGCATGGGCCATTTCCAATGATCCTGCTAGATCAAAGGTGCTTTTGAAGTTGTGTGTTGTTTGAGCAGATGTTGCCGAATGTGACTTCACTGAATACTGCTGATGAATGGGTCTCTCATGGCATCTGTTCAGCTGTGGCAGTTTTGAAGTTAGTCTTTGGCCAACAAATTTAATTTCTGGGCAAACTGACCAAGAGTTTGGCTGCTTTCCTGTTTGCAGGTAGCCAAATGATGACAAGCAAAAATTTCATTTTTAAGCTTTATGTATAGCTTTTATAATGTGTCGATGGCAGTTTTGTAGGTATACTGAAGGAGAGATGTAGTTAACCGAAAGCTTTCATTTGTTGGGATGAAGTTCTTTGACAGAATCTAGAAAATTGCTGAATGTTTCTAACCAATGGATCCATTGTTTGGAGGAGTCAGGGGCACTTGGGTCTACATCAGAACAATCCAGTCAGAAGAAATGATCCGTTGCAGTCAGGTTGTAAGATGAATAAATTGTCAGGCAAATAAGCAAGTGCAAACAACACTGATGGGATGAACTGAGAATAGAAGGCCTGAAGAGCAGGGTTTATTCATCTTACAATTGAGCTAGTTCAGCTACAAGAAAAAGAAAATATCATTAGTAAACGAGGTTTAGATGAAATATGAAAAGAGATGGATGAAAGCAAAGTCATCACAATGGGGAAGGGCTATCCTAAGTAGGACTTGGTATTAAAAGTGTAAAAATGTATGCATCTTAGTGGGGGAGGGGCAGACAAAAACATGGCTCAAAGTGAAGCAACTGTAGAAAACAATGGGGGAACATGAGATGATGGAGTGACTCCTGCCTATAGATTCACTCATGCCATACATTGAGAAGTTGGTATTGAAAGTCAATTATATGCTGGGTTGCATGGTATATGGAGATAGTCCAGGGACACGGAGTTCTTTTTTTGTATTGTAAGGTTTACTAGAAATATTACAAGTAGAATGTTGTGTACAGCTGTAGAGATACCCCAAAAAGAGCGTCAACGATGGTGGCCATAATAAAGAAGGGTGCCACTAGTGGGATGGGGTGTTTAGAATAGAAGCAAAAACTGAAAGTACACATATTTCACAGAAAAGAAGGAAACTGGTGGAAATATGATCTGAATTCACTGAATTTACAGGAGACTGGGTGTTGCAAGAAGGCCAAAGTGGAAAAGGAGCACTTGAGAGAAGCTGAATGCTGAAAGATTTAAGTCTGGCTTGAGGAAATGGTTCCTTTTACAAAGAAAATTGAGGAGGGGTTGAAATGGTCTAAAGGAAAAAGTGGTGTTGTGTAATTCAACTGACAGATTGAGAGCTTGGGTGTGTTGATAATTGGTGAAGAAGGAGAGGGTAGTTGTTTGCCTAAGAGACTAACCATAACAACTGAATGAAATTGGTGGCCAATTAGTTATCTGCCTTTTACTTGTACGAATAGCTCATCCAAGGGCAATAAGGATTAATTAGAGACTTTTAGAAAGCACATAAGGAGAAACTACATAGTCTTAAAATGTATATTATGGAGGAGAAAAGTAAGCTGGATCTGTCATATAGGCTTTACATGTTGGAGACTTGTGGCTTAGGATGGGCATAAAAACACAGAAGTGAGATACAAGGTTAGAGCTTGGCAGAAAATGTAGTTAAAGCAGACAGGTATTTATATAGTGGTGGTCTTTTTGAACAGAATAAAAGGAGAACGCAGTGGGAAGAGTTAATTCAGTGAGTAGTGTCAAACAGGTAAGGTGGAAAAGGTGACCTAATTTTTAGGTGTAAGAACATACTTAGAATGTGGTAAAGAAAAAGGGTGCAGCGGATTGATGTGACAATCCTGTATGTTCATGGTTTTCTATTTCTGTGATTCCTACTGCTACTTACTGTGCCTGGTGATACCAAAATGTGTGTTCTGAGGAAAGGATGGTCCGTGACTAATTGAGGAAATTAAGTTTGTAATGGATTTCTCAACAACAGAATGCTTCTGATGTAAGAATGATTGCTTTCCTGTCATACAGCCAGCAACTCGTTTATACCCTCTTCCTCCTTGGCTATGAATCATTCGTGCTAAAACAGGGTAAGTGATTCGTACACATTTTATATAGACTTCCATCATTTGCTGTGCTGAAAACGGGTGCAAAAGAATGATGCCATTGTCTTCTGTAAGTAAGAAGAGAAACAGCGATCATTATAAAGTGATTGCAGGGAAATTAAGCAGTCAGAAATAGGATTGGTGGGGATGATTTTTCTGATTGGAGAGTCAAGAGATGTGTTTTAACATTGATGACATTTATCCTTGGAGTAAAGCGGCATTTCCTGCCTTTGTAATCATTTTCTTGCACAGTCTCTTTTCCCTAGGTTATAGCACAAGTATCCAAAAGATCTCTGTACTGTTATGCATGCTTTCTCAAGTGACATAGTTACTTTTATTATAGCATCAGTATGCCAGGAATGTACCACACAAGAATACACTGTGTTACAGCAGACCTTCTAGGAAATGCAGTGCAGATGTTTTTTGTATATTGATCAACCTATCGAGTGTACAACACACAACCATCCTGTGTCACCTGTCAGTCACAGAAGAGTCTATTTAATGGATTCCTTTCCACATTCCATCTGCTCCCTAATAGTTCACTGCAGTAAACTCTTTACCTTCTTGTGAAATGTTTCCTTTGCTTTGTTCAGCGTAAAGTTCCAGTTTTAACCATTCAGTGAAAGGTCAATGGCAGGCAGATCATTATGGTTTGGTAACTTTCACAAAGCTGGTGCCTTTTGAACATGCGTTGTAAAACTAAAGAGGAAGGGGATGTAATGCACATGCTTAGGGAATCTGTTTATTCTGGAAAACATTACTTTACTTTGCTGTCCACAAAAGTCTGCTGTCTTGCACTGAGGTTGCGTCTGCAGCGTATATAGCCTCCATGACCGAATCCTAAGAAGTGGGAATGCAGAGTAGGTTATGGGTGGAAGCGGGACATGTCACTACACCACAGACAGCCCTGTAGCTCAGTGTGTCTTGTGAAGTTATAGATGGAAGGCATGATGATGGCAGGATGATGGATGTGTTACAAAGTAAATAAGCAGAAGTTCCATGGAGTTTTTGAAATGCCCTTTTCACCAGCTCTTCATGACCTTCTAGAGTTCTTATGACAGAAATCTAGAGAACTAATGAGCCATTCGTTGGAACCGTTTGCCACTTTCGCTAGAACCTTCTTGGTCCTTGATAAATAAAAGCTGATGGTCCTTGCACAATGTGTTGGTCTTGGCTACGAACTGTCTGGGTTGACGCTTAATCTCCAGTATATGAATTGGTCGTCACTTGCAAAATTCTAGAAAAAATATACTAGAAACCCATACAGACTTTTCAATTTGGAAAATGACTACAGTGCAGATATACTATATGGCACACATTACTTGAGATACTGCTTAGTATGAAAATCGTTGCTCATATGGATTTTAATGAAGTACTCCCCTCCTATATAACTATTACTAATTGTAAAATTGATAAAGCTGTTTTATCATTTGGTGATTTCAGTTATTCTAGAATTAATTGGGATACAAATCTATTGAGTTGTATTGAAGTCTGAGGTTTTGCTCCTAATTTTGGAGAACAATATCACCGAACAAGTTAATTTTCAAACCAGACATGGAGATAACCTGGACGTAATGTCACAAACAGATCTGACATGATCAGCACTGATACATATTGTGAACCTTTAGGCAACTCTAACCACACTGCCATAAACTTTTCTTCAGTTGCAATGTTGTGAATATGACCTCCATCCATGACTAAATATGATCATTCTGTAGTTGGTTATAATGCCTTCAGTAATTTAAATTCAAACACTGATCAGATATTTTTTATGTTGGATGTAGTCTGGAAAAAGTTTGATTATATACTGTTGACTCGTTTACTTATTTAAGACAATGTTCATTAGCAGTCACCATGGCTAGCTTGGTAGAATAATAAATTGAAAAAATGGTCAAGAAAAAAAAATATCTGCATAGGTTTGGTTAACTGGGAACAACAACATTTAATAAGAGAAGATTGAATTCTAGCTGTAGGAAAGTGAAACTCCTAAAACTGTCCAGGTCAGACTGAGAAGATTGAATTCTAGCTGTAGGAAAGTGAAACTCCTAAAACTTCCAGGTCAGACTATGAAGAGAATAATTTTATCTGACAGTAAGAATTTCTTTTTTTTAAATATGTCATCACAGTTTGGCAAGTGTCATCGTAAGTGGGCCCTTTACTTGTTGGTGATCAGTAAGTAATGCTGAGTTCATGGTTTCTGCTTTTTAATAATCACTTCTTGTCCATCACATCAGTTACCCTACTCTCATTGGGGTTACCATCGTATGATTTAACAGAAGACAGTTGCCGTAAAAAAGTCCCACTATTGGGAATCCCTTAAGAAGCATACAGAGTAGCTGTAGAATGAGCCCATATGAATTACTTTGACACCAGCTTTCCTCTCCCATGGAAGCTCTTTTTAAATTCACAAACAACTGTATTTAAAATCTGGAATCAGGATAAGCATGATACTAAACTACCCTGTGGCCCCAATTTGTAAAAGGGGGGGGCATGAGTTGTACAAAACTGTAGGTCATAAAGTCTAAGCAGTATCTTGGCTAAGTATATTGAGTACTGTCTCGACATCTATCTTTTAAAAAAAATATATCATACACTCCTTTAATAGATATAATCTAACCTAGATTTTTAGCCGGTAGATCCACTATAACGAGCCTCATTGGCTACTGTGAACCAGTAAGGGCTTTTTGATATGTTTCTTGATTGGCATTTGATACAGTGTTTTATAGAATTAGAATAAACGTGCTGCTGACTTTTGGTGTGAAAAAATACATGGCAGAGTGCATACAAAATTGGCTTGGAGACTGCTTATCCAAATGGGCACATGTCCTGTCAAGGGTTCTACAGGACTCTGGGGGGAGGGGGGGAGAACCAGTGTTATTCAATTATGTGTCTTTAACACTCCCAAATTTTAATAAGGAATGGATTTCCAAATTCTCAGATGACTGCAAGATAGAAGCTTAATTAATGCCAAAAATGATTTTGATAACTTACATGTTCACTTCCCCATATATAAATTTAAGTTTTTAAAACTGGATTAGGGATCATTGTTAGTAAATGTACTGTTCTATACTTTGGACATTGTGTTATTTTGAGACCAATAAGGTTGGCTGGATATCGTTGTAGGAAAGTGAATATATAAAGGATTTGGAGATCACTTTTAATAAAAAAAAAAAAAACAGACCTATTCTGAACATGCATTTTTGATCAAAACCAGAGCACTAAAAACTATGGGACTTTTATTGAAACCAGTAGTATCTTGTGAAACAGCTTTTACATGTAGTGTGTACATTTTTTTTATTAGACCAGTTCTTGAATATAGCTCTGTACTATGCTCTTATAACCTTGAGGAATTAAACATTTTGGAGTTGGTGCAATGCAAGTTTTATATGCATGATTCCCTGTGTCAAGAATAGTACCCATTCTGAAATACTGCAGTTACTGAATTTGTAAAGTATCAAATTAATTACAGGGCAGAATGTTTGGATTTTAGCAGTATGTTTTGTTGAGCCCCTCTTCTCTGCCCTATTTGGTAATCCTGTCTCAAGCAACTCTCATGGTAATAGGTATGCAAAGGTCAATTTTGATCAGCATGTAACTAAAGCAAAAAAAGAGAGACATGTTTGTCACTCTTGTGGTAGCAATATGGAATTATGTACCAACTAGGATAACAGCGAATAAGTTATTAGATTACTTTATTGGTTACCTAGGCAGGAGATGGGAAGTATGTTCTGAATATGATGGCCTGCATTTTGTTACTGGTTTTAGGCAGAGTCCAGCATTGTAGAACCTATGAGCTTATAAGAATTCAGATTCAGAAGGAACAGTAGACTAGTTCTAAGTCAGCCTTTTATCACTGATGGAAATGCATTATGTTTTTAACAAACTGATTTGCTATCAAAACCTCACAGTTGATTGTTGCTCACCTGTGACTCCTGTGCCTACTGTGTACCTGCGTGACTCCTTTGTGCTAATACTTGGATATGAGTGCATGCCTGTATCATTCCTGTGTGTTGCTCCTTAGATACGAGTGCCTGTGTCACTCCTGCTGGTGATGATTCTCCACCCAAATCAAGAAAATGGCTCACTTGCTGAGAAATTTTTTTTTTTAGATGTCTGAAGTCCTGCTTTGCGGCTTGGATAAAAATTGTCCAGAAACTTTGGTAGAGACCAGGGTGGATCAAAAGCATGACATCACCTTGGAAGCTGCTGTTTGAGTCACTACTGTTTAAATGATATTAAAATGATCCTGTTAAACTTTTATCAGAACCTTTTGAATGAAAGGAAATCAGGTAAAGACAAATTTGCAGTGAGATTAATGGAAGCTGAAAGCAGTATTGCTGCTGCCTAGCTCTTAAGGAGAAGGTTATTCTAGTTTTGCATTGCTAATCAAAGCTACAACAATAGAAATGTTGTGACTTGTATTAAAAGACATAATATCTTGTGAAACATCATCCCTTAAAACTGTGAACACAGCCAGCAGAGAGGCATTGACCAAATTATGCTAGATTTCTGGGAGGATGTTTAACATACTTCATGGGGTGATGGATAAGTAGTGTGATCTTTACAGCCTGGTGAGTTCTTTACATGATCCAAATTGTAGCACCTGATTAACCTAGGTGGTCAGTGTTGGGTTTATTGTAGCCCCTGCATGTAATATCTATATCCACTTTGTTCATATCAGTAGTGGTTGTTGTAAAGGTGCCTTAGACCACTGTGTAAGATTTCATAATCCAGCACTCTACGTATGGCATTTCATGTATAGTTATTACTTGCATCCTCCTGCACATTTTAGTTGGTTATGGTTTGGATAGAGTTTATTTGTTATAAGTTACTTGTTGCATTATATTTTTCTTCAAATGTGTGTTGATTCTGTTTTGGAGAAAAAAATGAGCTGAAAAAAAAATGTTCAGTGAAACAACTTTTAAGTAGTCTGTGACCTCTGGATATGACTCTTACTTGTGGGGAAAGCTCATTATGTATTCATGCATTACGTGGAGTTAATTGAAATGCTCCAGTTCATTCCTGTATTTTGGGAAAATTGGAGGAAAATCCAGGCAACTTACCCAATTTATTTTGGTACTAGACTGATAACTAAAAAAACCCCAATAACAATAAAAACTGCCTGGCATATATGCCTGGTCATATACTGCGCAGTAAGCGTGTCAGTGTAGTGAGCCCTGATCACCAAGAAGTAGGTATTAGGAATTTTTGTTTTCTACCAAGCCTGGTAGCTCTGTGTCGTATTCCACCAGGTAAACTCATCGCCTTTCTGGGGCTCCTTGAGGAAAGAGAACTCTGTATGGGGCAGTTTTTTTTCTGCTTCCATTAAACATAATTGGACCACCCCCCTCCTGCACTGGCTGGGCACTTGAGTCTGAATGTTTATGTAATCCTTGTAACACTTTGAGGGAATAGACACTAGTAAAGGGTCCAAATGTCCAGTCTGGGCATGGGGCAACTTCAGCATGGCCACTACCATTATCTGTAGTAGCTGAAGAACCTGACTTATTGGAACCTTCTGAAACTGCAAAGCCATTATGCTGAACCATGTGCTTAGATCCTGTAGTAGAAATGCTTACTCTTTTGAAGGGTCCTGTAGAGTTCTTATGAATTGAAAAGCATATGAGAAGTGTTCGTTATAATGCTTGCAGACGTGAGAAGCTATAATGCAAATCCTTGGTGCTTTCCCATCTGCTGGTCTTAAACCTGCTACCTGGAATCTGTCAGATTCTGGAAACTGCTTACATGTTGTACTCTCATATAAGCACCTAGCTCTTGCATATACTTCATAATCATAAGGACAGTCCTGACTAAAGCTAAGCGACAGAGTCCAAGGAATGTCATGTTCCCCCACTGTGAAATGAAGGATTTTGTAATTCTTCTTTCTGATTTTAATATATTTATTATTTGTTTGTTAATCATGCATGAGGGTGTCTTTCATGTCCAGAGAGCATATCCATGCCCTCTGCAAAGGAACACAGTTTATATTCTTGAGGAAAAACATTCAGAACTCTGGTAAACTTGGCATAAATCCAAGAAAGTTAGATCAGTGATGTTTTATAGATACTTGGTCTTCTGTAACGTTTTACCCAAGCACTTATGTGAGTCAGTTCGCATGTTTCTCTGCTGAGATTTCCAGCATTTCCTGGCAAGTATTTACTTTTCATATAACTTTCCACTTTGCTTAAGACGTGACACCATAGACTCCTCCTTCAAACAGCATTTAAAACATCTAATGACATCCGAGGCTTACTTCTGTACTAAACCTGGGTAAAGGGGAAAAAAATACCTTCCTCTCCTACTTTGTCAAAAACATTATACTTCTAACATCTTACCATCCATTGTTATTAGGACTTTAAATCTTCTGTCGCATCCCTCAGGTCTATTTACTAGACCAGGAGTGTCCGTTCTTCGGGCCGCATGGCGCCCCTCAACCTCAGAGCTCTTCCATGCGCGACCCTTATATTGAAATTTCACTTTTTCCGTGTGTTTTCACGTCGCGTCCTTAAGCTGTTCTAACAGCGTCTTTCGCTTGGCGCGATCTGCGCAAAACACCGCTCGGTCATTTTTTACATTCGGCGTAATTGGCGTAAAAGTTTCAGCTGAAGGAAGGAGTGAGATCGCTAATTTAAAGAGAAGACTCAGAGTGAGGAGGATTTATTTATTTTACCCACGGACTACATCTCCACCAGTAAAGGTAAGCTAATACTAAACAGATGTATGTACAAGTAGGTAACAGAAATGGATAGAAATTAGCCTGGAAGCTCACTGGTAATGTTATTTTATTTTACACCTTTACATTTGACGGGCTATGCTAGAGAGACAATGTGCGGCTCAATCGCTTGATATGCTTTTTTCAGTGGAAGGGGCAGCAGTTTACAGTGTCAAAGTATTTATTATCCATTCTAATATTTACTATCATGTCTGCATCCAGGAAGCAAACATAACTAGGTATAGGTGTTAAGCTGGGGTGGGATAGTTAGCATTTCCACACGTTTGTAGCTGAAGGAAAAAAAAACGTTATAAAGTAGTTGACTAAAGGAATTATAATCTCCTGACCCCCTTGTTTTCAGTTTTCTCCATCTTTGTCATATGCCTTTGCTCATAATCCTGTAATATTAATGATATAAAAAGACCTGGTGCAAGATTCTGGGTACCTTATTTGTTTTGTCTGCTTGTCCACAAGTTGCACTGTGTTGGAGGGATTTGTCACTGTAGTTAGAGTAATATTTATCAGGTATATGCTTTAATTCTCAACTATGTCTAGTAGGATTTAGAAAAGAGCAGTTATGATTATTTTAATTGTATACACTTATTTACATTTGTTGACTGTGAAAGTTTATAGTAATGGACAGTGATAGTAATGCAGAATACATATTTTATTGCAGTGATGAAACTATTTTTGGCTACAGAAAATGAGCAGTAAATTCTGTTTGTTTAGTGAAGGTAGTGTCTTTTAGTGGCGTGCCTTCTTAGGGATGAGTTCTTTCAAATTTTATCCAATGGGTGTTGCCATTGAAGGGAAAGCTTCCCTATTGCCATATAATTATTGCTTATTCTTATCCTATTGGGACTTTATAGTGCCAGTGTTATTGTTTGTTCCATTGAAAATTTGAATAGCTTTTTTCACTCCAGAGCTAGATCTTCTTAGAATTGTGGTCTGGCTGTTTTCTGTTAAGTTCTCTTGTTGTGCAGAAGCATACATCAGTCAGACTACAAGAGATAGTCACCAAATTGCTGTCCATTAAGTGGGAGAGGGACACTTATTTTTCCCTTGTGTCCCTCATCTCTGCTGTATACTTAGTGATGATAGACAAATGTTATTATTCCTACCTTGCCTGACCATTGGGTGATAAACACATTTTGCCATACTTGAAGCTATTGAGTAAATTTGGCTTGTGCCAGTGTTGCTTTCATTAGGTTATAAGAGCTTGAGTGCATACTAACCATAGTTATTTACCCAGTTGTTGTGGATATTTCCAGATCTTGTGTATAACTAGGGGATGGAGGCTAAGATGAAGTGTGCCTGGATGTTTGAGGTAACTTGGTGGAATTTACACAGATAGTGTTGCTTTTACTTTGTGTGAATTCATATGATACCTTTATTTTTAACAATAAAAAATATTACAGTTTTTGTATTGGAAAAAAATCTGAAACTTGCTTACATAATGTGCATTATAGAATATCCTGCATTACTGTACACATAAAAAGCCAGCAGTGAGTTTGAATTATGTTTTGTCATCTGATTTTGTCATGTAAAATTATTTCTTTAAAATTCACTGGCAGGCATTAAGCAGTAGTAATTGGAGAATTTAAAACAACTTATATTAGTTTGCAGTGAGGTTTTTGGATGCTGACTTTTGAGTGTGTTTGTGTTGTTCTGAAACCAGGATATTTACTGTGTCATCCAAACAGGGTCTCAGTAACATACAATTCTTAGTATAGCAGACTTGCAAATTTATATATACACTTGCTTAATACACAAAAGAACAATCCTGACTTCACAGCCTGAACCTCCTGATATGGACACTTAAGTATAACAAGAACTAGGACCAATAAGTTTGAATTCTGCAAAGGTCTGTGCCTGGCTGCACCCTTGTGAACTGGTTTCACTACTATTTATTACAAAGTCAATTATTTGTTTAAATTTGAGAAATGCAGATTGGAGAGGCAACTGCAAAACAGCATGTGTGAGTTTACCTTGTGAAACTGGAGTGTGTTGCATACTACTATGTTCCACAAATAAACTAAGATGTTAGAATTAGATTTAACTGTTTTTAATAATTAGAATGAGATATTGAATTTTAGGGCAAATATTATGCATTTATTAATTTATTTATTGTTCAACTACACTTACAATACAGCCAGTGGGCCAACTTTATACCTGGGGTGTTTTGCTCTTTAGTTTATGACGTTTTGTTTTTTGTTTTTGTTTCAGTATGTGAGAGTTTTTTTTTTTTTTTTTTTTTTTTGGTCCTCACTTGCTGCCCCCCCCCCCCAGTGATGACTCAATGCGGCCCTTGCAACTGAAAAGGTTGGACACCCCTGTACTAGACCTTTCTGTAAGTACTTAACATAACTGTGCATTTTACTTGGCAAGATGCCTACTTTACAATTCTGTCTCACAATGTGTATACATATAAAGCCTGTCCATGTTTGTAAATTCCTCGTAAGTTAAAATGAAAATGTTGTTTGCATAAATATTTATCTCTTTGGGGAGCTTTTCTCCCAGGTCCTCCACTGAAAGGGGGCACTGCCCAGAGGGACCATCCTAGTAAATAAATATAACTGCAACTTGTATAAAAATGTAATTTGTGTACTCCCTTGTCAATCCTTTAGCTCTAAATCTGGTCTCTCTGCAGTGATGTTCTTTGAGGTAGATGTTTTCTTTCAGGCAAACTCCTGTCTGCTCCCTTAGGGTCGACTTTTGTAGGGCTTGACTTAGTTTGGGAGACAGATTAAGTAATGAGTTAGAGGCACTCTGACATGCCTCATCAGGGGCTTGGAGTTCCTGGTGCAGGTGACTTGAATAATATGTGCATGTAAGAAGGAAGGTGCTGTTTCTTTTACTGTAGTCACACAGGTATATGCAATCTTTACCAATTTTAAAAAAAGGCAACATGTTCATACAGTTTGCCTAACTGTAGCTGACACTAAAGGACTAGATGGTGTTCTGGGTAACAGATGGTATTTTGGGAAAGTGCTGCACTGGAGAAACTAGGAAAAGGCTGTGGCTGTCCTGAGGTGAGTAATGCATGTTATCCTAGAGCCAAGGGAGGGTAATCTTCTTTTTTTTCTCATAATTTACTGTTGATGCCAGGCCAGCTGGGAACCGAAAGAAATTGCCCCAAGAAGAGGTGGAGAAGCTTTGCAGCTTCTGAATTTCTTTTGGAGATCAGAAAGAAAGAAGTTGCCCCAAGAAGAAGAGGAGGAAGTGGAACAGTGATGTTCTGTGTTACACATTCCATTTTGCACAGCCGTCTGTAAATAGAAGAATCTCTGAAATTCTTGTCATTGTTGATGTGAACAGGCCAAAGTAAACAAAACCAGTGCCAAGTGCATATTTCCTGCAGAAATCTGTAATGCATAGAGATGCTTGTTAGCTAGGAGTTCAATAGATGTAAGTTTATTGAGAACACTGAATCACATAAACATTTAGAAATGTTTCGATTCTCAGACAAGACGGTAAACAGTTGGGCAAGGACACCAGTAATCTGCAATGTGATCTTAGTCCCATGGTAGCAGAAAACAAAATAAAGGGTAAGTGGAAGGATTACTAGATGTAACAAAACCAGGACTCTATAAATAACCATGTAGGAATTTGTGTCCTACACCCACTGGTTTATGTTTGGAATTGTCCATATAGGCATCTTAGTTTTAAACTGTATTGGGTCATAGGTTCATACTAGACTATCTGCCCTAGGGCATTTATAAGCCTAGCCAGAGTGTGTGTGGCTTTCACCACCCCTTGGAATGAGAATACTATGCCCATTTAGGGTTTAGTTTACTGTGCCTCTGTCTAGTAGTGACACAGAAATGACCCCCGGGGTAAACCTATGATCTCCATCCACTCGTCAAGATCTCTCTTTAAGAGAGTCAATGAGGGGCTCCGCCTAACATGGACTGGGATTCTGTTCCAGAGTGTAGCGAACCTCTGGGTTATGAATCTGTCCCTCCAGCACGTCCTATTTATTTCTCTGAGGTTCAAATCTCTCGCTCTCGTGGCTCTGGTGGATTTGGATTTTCTGAGGTGGAGCATGTCCATTAATTCCGGATTGGACATGGCCTTGTACGTCAGGCATAGATCGCCTCTGAGTAGGCAGTACGTGACTGAATAGAGCTGGAGTTTCTTCAGCCGG
Organism: Protopterus annectens; assembly: GCF_019279795.1. NCBI lineage: Eukaryota > Metazoa > Chordata > Ceratodontiformes > Protopteridae > Protopterus > Protopterus annectens. Next base: position 1,341,847,302 of record NC_056741.1, on the reverse strand, counting down.
GCAGCATATGACATATGTTTGAGACCCTTGATCCTCTTGGTGAGTTACTTTTGGGGTCTTTCTAACTGCTGCAGGTGTCTGGTAAGGTACATCCCAAGTGGGGCATTGTACTAAATTATGGGCCTGATAAGGGAAGAGTATAGGGGCACAATGACCTCTCTTGATCTAGATGTGAATCCTTTCATGATAAGGTGGGTAATATAGAAGGTCTTCCTAACCACCTTGGCAATGTGAGTGTCAAATGAGAGGTTACTGTCAACTTGGGTCTCTAGGTCCCTGATTACTTCTTCCGTACTTAATGTATTACCACCTGTGTGGTAATTTGTGGGTACTTTGTTTTTCCCAAAGGGTATGACTATACATTTTTTGGCGTTCAGTAGCTGTGGCACCAGTTATCCGTTTCTATGAGGCCTTTCTGAAGGATGCTTGTGTCCGCTGGAGTATCGATTATGGCGCCCACTTTGCAGTCATCCGCGAAGTTGGTCAGCCACAATCCTCCTATGTTTGCTTGCTCCTCGGAAAAATAAATGCCGAACAAGAGGGGTCCCAGGACCGAGCCCTGTGGGACACCGCTTGTGACTGGCTTAGAGTCTGACATGGCTCCAGCAATTCTGACCTTGTGGGTTCTGTCCTTGAGCCAGTTTGCAACCCATCTTATGACATATGGGTTTACATTTAAGCTGGTGAGCTTGTCTATGATGCCCAAGTGGGGTATTGTGTCGAAGGCTTTTGCAAGATCAAGGTAGGCTGTGTGAACTGCCTTACCCTCATCAATGGCCTTAGTGACTGTTTCAAAAAAGTTGACCAGGTTCAAAAGGCAGGATCTGCCCTTGACAAAGCCAAATTGGGTAGGATCCAGTGTCTGTAGGTCCCCAGTGTCTTTGTTTATGAGTTCCATAATGATCCTCTCCATAGCTTTGCAGACCAGGCTCATCAAGCTTATGGGGTGGTAATTTCCAGGGTCTGTAGAAGCACCTCCTTTGTGGAGTGGGATCACTGTTGCTGTACACCATTCTTTGGGTACGTATCCTGTAGTAAGGCTAAGATTAAACAGCAGCCTTATGTGCGGGTTTAGTTCCTCTTGGAGTTCATGTAGCACGCAACCCGGGACACCGTCTGGTCCCATTGATGCTGTGTTTTTAGCTTTGGAGAGGGCGGCTCTCACCTGGGTGTCTGAGATGTCAGGGAGGCTACACTCTGCTGGTAGATATTTCTCCTTTTGGGGGGGGGGGAATTTGCACTGAACCTGTCTGCCAGTATGTTGGCAATGTCTGTGGGTTCAGTGTATTTTTTGTCATTTTGGACTAACTCTGAGCATATCTGGGAGTTTCCACCCAGGTTTCTAACATAACTGAAGGAAGGCCTTGTGATTGTCTTTAGTGTCTCTTGTGATTTTTCTCTCAAAGTTGGCCTTGGATGATTTTATGAGTGATCGTAGTTTTTTGCTAGTACTGATCAGAGATGCCATCCCTTTTGGGGATTTTGCTCTGTCATGTAGTAGCTTCCTCCTCCTGTTGTAAAGCTTGTTAATGGCTGGGGTCCACCAGACAGGACACCTGCCTTTGGGGGAATGGGTCTTGGTTTTATTTGGGATTGCATGATCCATGCATTTTTGAAGGTGTCCGTAGAAAGCATTTATAAAGGATTCAGCGGTGTGGGCTGTGGTTTCCACTGGCCCAGGGGCCTTGAAGGATACCACTTCAGTGTTAAGAAGTGTGGTCAGCTTTTGAGAAATTCTTCACTGTGGTCTTTTGTGCTGGGGGTGGGGGCGGGATGTGGATTTCCAGTGAGATTAATTTATGGTCTGATCTCACCAATGAGGGGTATACTTCCGGTGTGGAGCATTGTGGTCCCCATGTTTGTGATGATCAGGTCTAGTATATTATCTCCTCTTGTGGGAGTAGTGACTAGTTGTTCCATCGCATTTGAGTTTATGAATTCTAGAAACCTTTGGGCTAGGGTGTTGGGGCTTGAGTAATGCTCCCAGTCTATGTTTGGGTAGTTGAAGTCTCCCAATATGATGGTATTTGGAGAGATATTCATACTCTCCAGTGTCTTCAGGAAGGCTGAGTGGGGTTCCTGAGTTTGAGAGGGTGGTCTGTAGCATGCTACAAACTGTAGGGCAGTTTTGCCTACGGTTAGTTGCACCTGGATGGTCTCCGATGCTTCGTGCGTTGCCACTAACCTGGAGGTGTGGGTATCTTTAATGAATATGGATACTCCCCCTCCTTTTGTAGTTCGGTCCAAGTTTTGAGGCCGAAAAGCATGATATGAGGTATAACCTGGTAGTGCTGGGGTGCTCTCAGGAGCCTTGAACCAGGTTTCTGTCACTGCACAGACATCTATGTTCTCCATACTGAAGTGGGCTTCGAGAGCGTGCATCTTGAGGTTTAGACTTCTGGTGTTAAGCAGTATTACCCTTAGTTTTTTTCCACTTGTGTTTTCTAGGGAGGTGGGTTTCTTTTGAGCCTTGTCTAAAAAAGGCACTATGGGGGTGGCAAGAGCCTTGGCCAATATCCGGAAGCCCAGGGGTGACAGGTGCAAGCCATCCCTTGCGAAGCAGCGTG